>NC_083450.1:6374269-6389269 GCF_020745735.1 Hemiscyllium ocellatum
AGAAAGATCGCGAGGCAGCAACATTGAAAACCCAGTCTGCCACCTGGAACGTCTTGGCCTGAATGTGGAGGAACATTCAAAGCCAAAATGCCACCTGTGAGTCCATAAATAGATCAATGGAACGAAGACCATCATCCTGGACCTTGAGGGATCGCCACAATGCGTATTCCTTGCCTCTCCGGGGGGGCGGGGGTAAAGGTGACGGGTTTGGGGAAGGTGCAGTCTAAGGAGCCTGGTCGCAGTGGGTCTTGTAGATGGTACACCCTGCTGTGACTGGGGGTGGTGGAGGGAAGGGGGTGTTTGTGGGTGTGGTGCCAATCCGGGGGGGGGGGCGGCTGCTTTGTCCCTGGACGGTGTCGAACTTCTCGAGTGTTGTCGGAGCTGACCCCCCGTCCAGGGGTGAGTGGGGAATATTCCCTCACCCTCCTGACTCGGGCCTGGTCGATGGTGGGACAGGCTTTGGGGAGGAGGGAGTCAGGAGGGGAGTTACTCGCTGCAGGATTCCCAGCCTCTGACCCTGCTCTTGTAGCCCCTGTGTGTTTATGGCTGGGTCCAGTTCAGTTTCTGGTCAATGGTAACCCCCAGGATGTTGATAGTGGGGGGATTCAGTGATGGTAACACCATTGACCATCAAGGGGGTGATGGTTAGATTCTCTCTCAATGGTAACCCCCAGGATGTTGATAGTGGGGGGAGTCAGTGATGGTAACACTATTGAACATCAAGGAGGCGATGGTTAGATTATCTCTCAATGGTAACCCCCAGGATGTTGATAGTGGGGGGATTCAGTGATGGTAACACCATTGAACATCAAGGGCGCGATGGTTAGGTTCTCTCTCAATGGTAACCCCCAGGATGTTGATAGTGGGGGGTGCAGTGATGGCAACACCATTGAATGTCAAGGGAGGGGTGAGGATTAGATTCGCTCATGTCGGGGATGGTTTGGCCCGGTATCAATGTTACTCGCCATTTGTCAACCCAGAGTTAAATACTGCTGCACGTGATTCAATGTTTGAGCAGCTGTAGGTGGATCGGAAAAGCTGGCAATTATCCATAAACATCGAACTTCTGACAGAGCGACGATGAAGCAACTGAAGATGACAGGTCAGGAAAGCTCTTACCTGGAGCATTTTCCCTCAATTCCCAACAGCAAGGATGGGAAGTCAGTGCTGGGCAATAACATATCACGCACCCCCTCCCAACCAGGTAATAACACCTTCCTCCGACACCAATCTCTGCACAACTCCTTCAAACGGTGGGATTCACCTACCTCACATGTGCCCCATTGGGTTGGGGGAGTCTCCAATTCCCTGATGAACCACCAGGTGCGTGGACGTGGATTCGACATTGGAGATCTTCTCTTCCTCCCGTCGCTTCAGGCAAGCGGCTTTCGGGTTCAGGTTCCTCTCTAGAGGCAAGACAAAGACCCCCACGGTGAGTCTTTGCTGCCCCCCTGCATCATTCCACACCTCCCCCCCCACCCGCCCTGATCCCGGCTAACTTACCGTCGAAGGCTCCCTGACGCTCAAACTCATTGCGAAACGAGGAGGTTGGTGAACAGGGGACTCTGGAGAGTCAAGAGTGTGGCGCTGGAAAAGCACAGCAGGTCAGGCAGCATCCGAGGAGGGGGACAATCGACGTTCCGGGCCCTTCATCAGGAATAGTTGGGGAGGGTTGGCCCAAGACTCATTCGAGGTTAAAATGGGAGGGGGAAGTAGGGCTGGGGGGGGGGGGGGGGGAGAAAGGTAGCTGAGAGTACGATAGGTGGATGGAGGTGGGGGTAAAGGTGATAGGTCAGAGAGGAGGGTGGAGTGGATAAGTGGGATGGTAGGTTAGGTCATGAGAAGATTAGAAGATGGGGTGGGGAGGGGGGCGGAGGGGAACTATTTAATCTGGTGAAACCAACATTGATGCCCTGGGGTTGGAGGGTCGTGAGGCGGAAGATGGGACGTTCTTCCTCCAAGCGTCAGGTGGTTAGGGTGAGGCGATGGAGGAAGCCCAGGATCTGCATGTTCTTGGCGGAGTGGGAGGTGAGGGTGGGCGTTAAAGTGTTCAGCCACAGGGCAGTGGGGCTGGTTGGTGCGCGAGATGTTCTCTGAAGCGCTCTGCAAGTAGGCATCATGTATTCCCGATGTAGAGGAGACCACATCGGGAACAACGGACACAGTAGGTGACGTGCGCGTGCGGAAGTGCAGGTAAAACTCTTGACGGATGTGGGAGGAACGGACCATGGGGCAGGGACTGGAGAGCAAAATGTTCCCATTGCCTGAACTCCCCGCTCCCCGCTCCACCCCAAACATCCTAGGGGCTACCATGGAGACTGAAGACAGGGAGCAGGAGGTTCAGAAAGGACTGGAGGAAGATTTTTCATCTGGGGGGGTTGGGTGTCTGGAACTCACTGCTGAGAAAGTGTGTGTTAAGAGCCAGTTAAACACTGCAGATGCTGGAATCCAACGTAGACAGGCAGCAGGCTGGAAGAACGCGTCAAGCCAGGCAGCATCAGGAGGTGGTGAAGTCGACGTTTCGGGGTACACCCTTCTTCAGGGCTGGGGGAGGGGTGACACATTCATTGACCAACCAGGTCGTACCCTCTGCCTGTCTTCCCCCACCCCCACGTCACCACCCTGTCCCCTCCTCCCCCTGTCTCTGCAGCTCCCCCTCCCTCCAGCCCTGAGGAAGGGTCAGACCCCGAAACGTTAACTTCTCCACCTCCTGGCTTGCCGCGTTCTCCCAGCCTCCTGCCTGGTTATTCTCGGAAGTCAGGGACCCCCAAAGAATGTTTTTTTAAGTGTCTTTATCCAGATGAGCACTTGGAATGTGTAAGGCTACAGTCCAAGTGCTGGAGAATGGGGCAGGAATAGAGAGGTGCTTGATGACCAGTGCAGAGATGATGGGCTGAAAGCCCTCTTTCAGTCCTATCAACAGCCTCTGACCTAACTAATTTCCTAGCTAAGTCATTCAGGCCTACCTCCACAGCACAGTGGGACTTGAATCCCAGGTCTTCTGGCCCAGAGGTAGGGACACTACAACTGTACCACAAGTGTCTCCTCCATTTCCCCCTCTGATGAACCCTTTTGCTCAGGGGTCCCAGGCCAATGCGGATAAAGATGGCAGACTCTCTTCACTGAGATTCGAGCCTGTCACCTCAGACTCGGAGGCGCACTCAGCTCCCAAGGGAGGAGGGCCATTCGGTCTATCCTCTCCACACCAGCCAACAAAGCTCCCGACTTCACTCATCGGAGAGGATCCCAAGGCGGTAGATGAGACGCTCTTCCTCCAGGCGTCGGGTGGTAAGGGTCTGGCAATGGAGGAGACCCATGATCTGCAAGTCCTTGGCAGAGTGGGAGGGGGACTTGAAGTGTTCAGCCACAAGGCGGTGGGGTTTGTTGGTGCAGGTGTCCCTGATGTCTCTTCCTCTCTCTCTGTCGTGCCCTATTCTCTCTCTGTCTCTCGCACCCTCTCTCTGTCTCTCTCTCTCGCCCTCTCTCTCTCTCTTTCCCTCTCTGTCCTGCGCTCTCTGTCTCGCACTCTCTGTCTCTCCCTCTCTGTCTTGTACCCTCTCTCTCTCTGTCTCTCTCGTGCCCTCACTCTCTCTCTCGCCCTCTCTCTCTCTGTCTCTCGCCCCCTCTCTCTCTGTTGTGCCCTATTCTCTCTCTCCCCCCCCCCCTGTCTCTCCCTCTCTCTCTGTCTCTTGCTCCCTCTCTCTCGCCCCCACTCTCTCTCTCTCTCGCGCCCCAGTCTCTCTCGCGACCTCTCTGTCTCTATCTCTCTCTGTCTTGCGCTCTCTCTCTCCCTCTGTCTCTCGTGCCGTCTCTCTTTCTCTCTGTATCTCCCTCTCTGTCTCGCGCCCTCTCTCTCTCTCTCTCCCCCCCTCTGTCTCTCCATCTGTCTCTCGTGGCCTCACTCTCTCTCTCGCGCCCTCTCTCCTTCTCTCTCTCGTGCCCTATTCTCTCTCTCTAATCTCCTCTCTTTCTCTGTCTCACCGTCTCTGCTTCTCACGCCCCTGCTCGCTCTGTCTCTCGCGCCCTCTCTCTCTCTGTCTCTCTCTCTGTCTCTCTCTCTCGTGCCCTCACTCTCTCACTCTCCCGCCCCAGTCTTTGAGTTGTCCACTACTGAACCCACCTCACGGTGTGTAGCCTAGGGCACCATTTACAATCAGGCCTACCTCTCACCTGACCACAGCTGTCCCCACCTCCCGATGTGTTGCTCAAGGCTCCATTTACAATAGGGCCTACCTCTCACTTGACCACCTCTGTCCCCATCTCCCAGTGTGTAGACTAAGGCTCCATTTACGATTGGGCCTACCTCTGAGTTGTCCACCACTGAACCCACCTCACGGTGTGTAGCCTAGGGGAACCACTTACAATCGGGCCTACCTCTGACTTGTTGCTCCAGGCCGAGAATGACGGAGACGGCCTGGTGGAGGATCAGGAGCTTGGTCTGCGGCTTGTCGTTCTTCATGTGGAGTTGGCACATGCGGCCTAGCTCCTTGAAGGCCTCGTTAATGTCGCGTACGCGGAGTCGCTCCCGGGCGTTGTTCGCCATGCGCCGGTCCTTCTCCCGCTCAGCCTTCTGCTCTGGGTTCAGGTCGTCGTCCTCGTGGGTACTGAGGGGAGGAGGGATGGGGAGAGGTCAGCTGAGCTGGAGGAGGTTTGGGGAGAGACACAGACCGCGCGCGTGACGGAACGGAGATCACTCTCACCGGGAGCCGGATTGGGGGAACGGCGGTGGATTATTTACCCAGAGTGTGGCAACGGGGAGAAGGTAAAGAGGTGGGGGGAAGGGGTAAAAGGGGGAAAACGTGCAGCAAGACCAGAGTGTCTCCTCATGCAGCACAGAAACAAACCCTTCGGCCCAACTCACCAGCACTGCAACGAAAAGCACCAAACGATACGCTGGGCATCATGGCGATAGGTGCAACAGAACGCTTGCTGTATCACAGAATCCCTACACTGTGGAAACAGGCCACTCGGCCGATCGAGTCCATACCAACCCTCTGAAGGCCATCTCACCCAGACACACACCCCTACCCGATCTCAATCCCCTAACATTTCCCACCCCACCCTAACCTGCACATCCCTGGGCACTATGGGACAATTTAGCATGGCCAATCCACCCTAACCTGCACATCCCTGGGCACTACGGGACAATTTAGCATGGCCAATCCACCCTAACCTGCACATCCCTGGGCACTATGGGACAATTTAGCATGGCCAATCCACCCTAACCTGCACATCCCTGGGGCACTATGGGACAATTTAACATGGCCAATCCACCCTGACCTGCACATCCCTGGGCACTACGGGACAATTTAGCATGGCCAATCCACCCTAACCTGCACATCCCTGGGCACTATGGGACAATTTAGCATGGTCAATCCACCCTAACCTGCACATCCCTGGGCACTATGGGACAATTTAGCATGGCCAATCCACCCTAACCTGCACATCCCTGGGGCACTATGGGACAATTTAACATGGCCAATCCACCCTGACCTGCACATCCCTGGGCACTACGGGACAATTTAGCATGGCCAATCCACCCTAACCTGCACATCCCTGGGCACTATGGGACAATTTAGCATGGCCAATCCACCCTAACCTGCACATCTTTGGACTGTGGGTGAAAACCCACGCAGACACGGGGAGAATGTGCAAACCCCACACAGACAGTCACCTGAGGGTGGAATCGAACCCGGGTCCCTGGCGCCGTGAGGCAGTGGTGCTAACCACGGCAATTGTGCAGGGTGAGACCGTACCTGGAATACTGTGTGCAGTTTGTCTCTGAGGATGGATGTGCTGGCTATGGGAGGGAGTGTAACAAAGACTGATTCCTGGGATGGGAGCAAGTATCATATGGTGGGAGGCCGGATCAGTTAGGATTACGTTCCTGGGGGGTATGGAAATGGGGGTAGAATCTCATAGAAACCTGTAAATATCTAACAGGACATTCCCTGTGACTGGGAGTCACCGTCTGAAGGAGATGGGGCGGGACAGGAGGTGAGGAGAAATGCGTTCACCCAGAGAGCGGGGATTCCTTGTCCCAGGAAGCGGTCAGGGGTCCGAACAGGGAATGTTTTCCAGGAGTCAGAGGTGGCCGTAATCCTCAGAGGAAACCCCGACCCAGAATCCCCAGCGCCCGCGTGACCAAATCGGAACGGATTAAATGTTACAGAGAGTCTAGGCCCTGGTCTCTCTGGGTTGGGGAGTCAGACACGGGCTGGTGGGAGTTGGGGTGGGGGTCCTGGACGCAGGATGAAGGGGCATGCATCCGAGGGACGGATAGATTTTTCGTCTCTGGGAAGGGACTGGCGAGAAGGTGGGGCTTCTTTTGGGATGGTAATGAGGGGCCTAGGGGCAGCCAGTTTCAGATTTGAGTTGGGGAGTGTGGAGGGGTCTGGAGTCACGTGTAGGCCCAGACTAGGTAAGATTTCCCACCCCCCTCACCCCCTCAGTTAGCAAACCCTGATGGGGCTTTGAAGGCAAATCCACCACCATTCGACTAACTTATAATTCTATGTTTGTGTTGCAAATTTGGAGGGGGATTTGAACCCAGTGCCCTCTGAACTTTAACCCAGTGACCCCTCTCAAAACAAGGGTTGGCTGAATCACGATGGAACAGAACAGGCTCGAGGGGCAGAGTGGTCACCGCGAGTTGCTATGAGAGATTGGGAAGACCAGCACACGTAGACTTTGCGAATAGGACGGTATGCGTGTGAGGGGGACAGCACGATGGGCAGCGCACAGGGTCGGGGGGGGTGAGGGGAGACAGCGACCCACCTTGAGCGACTGCGGCTAAGCTTGTCTTTCCTGGGATCGCTGGCGTCGTCGTCCTCCGACAGGTCATCTTCCAGCTGGGAGCCGAGACTGTTCTCCTTCTCCTTGTCATCGGCTTTGGTCTCCGAAGAGAGCGCCTGGGAACCCCCAGAGGCAAAAGCTGCCGAAAGGAGCAGGGGAGGGCGTTAGGGCAGTGGGCAAATGGACCGACACGCCAGAGAGAAGATGGCTGTCAGGCAGTGGTCAGGGTCCGGGCAGTGGTTCCGGGCAGCAGGGGGTTGGTGCTAGGGTTTGGAGTTGGGTTAGATTTGGGGTCAAGGGTTGGGGTTAGGGTGCACAGGACAACTCCTACCTCAGCTCTGTGCTGGGTGGGTTAGGGTTAGGGTGTGCAACAGCTCCTACCTGGACACACACCCAGTGCTGGGTAGGTGGGTTAGGGTTAGGGTGGGTGTAGGATAGGGTTAGGGTTAGGGTGGGTGTAGGATAGGGTTAGGGTGGGTGCAGGATAGGGTTAGGGTGGGTGCAGGATAGGGTTAGGGTGGGTGCAGGATAGGGTTAGGGTTAGTATAGGACACCTCCTACCTCTGCACACGTCCTGCGCTGGGTGGGTTAGGGTTAGGGTTAGGTTTAGGGTTAGGGTGGGTGTGTGGGTTAGGGTTAGGGTGTGGGTTAGGGTTTAGGGTGGGTGTGTGGGACACATCCTACCTCTGCACACGTCCTGCGCTGGGTGGGTGGGTTAGGGTTAGGGTTAGGGTGGGTGTAGGATAGGGTTAGGGTTAGGGTTAGTGTAGGACACCTCCTACCTCTGCACACGTCCTGCGCTGGGTAGGTTAGGGTTAGGGTCAGGGTCAGGGTTAGGTTTAGGGTTAGGGTGGGGGTGTGGGTTAGGGTTAGGGTGTGGGTTAGGGTTAAGGGTTAGGGTGGGTGTGTGGGACACCCCTACCTCTGCACACATCCTGCGCTGGGTCGGTTAGGGTTAGGGTTAGGATGGGGGATAGGGTTAGGGTTAAGGGTTAGGCTTAGGGTCAGGGTCAGGGTGGGTGTGTGGGACACCTCCTACCTCTACACACGTCCTGCGCTGGGTCGGTTAGGGTTAGGGTTAGGATGGGGGATAGGGTTAGGGTTAAGGGTTAGGCTTAGGGTCAGGGTCAGGGTGGGTGTGTGGGACACCCCCTACCTCTGCACACGTCCTGCGCTGGGTGGTTGAGCCCGGCGGCAGCCAGAGCTGCAGAAACCACACTGGGCAGTCCGGAGAGACTGGAATGGAGATTTGTTGCTTCCTCACGATGAGTTGGTACCTGTGGGTGTAACAAGCAAGGGTCCGGTCAGTCTGCCATCAGGAAATCCGACTGACCTCAACTTGCAGAGGTCACTGTCTAGGCACAGCGGGCACCATCTCCCTCTGTCCATCCCTCCCTTTCCCGTTCCCAGAGCATACAACAATACGGGGCAGAACAGGCCCTTCGGCCCTCGATGTTGCGCCGACCTGTGAACTACTCTCAACTCGTCCCCCTACACTATCCCAAAATCATC
The DNA here is from genome assembly GCF_020745735.1 of Hemiscyllium ocellatum. NCBI lineage: Eukaryota > Metazoa > Chordata > Chondrichthyes > Orectolobiformes > Hemiscylliidae > Hemiscyllium > Hemiscyllium ocellatum. The sequence goes on from NC_083450.1 coordinate 6,382,577, forward strand.
CATGTGCTCATCCAAGGATTGTTGGAATCTCCCTAATGGGGCTGAGTTGACTACATTAGCAGGTAGGGCATTCCACGCCCTTACCACTCTCTGGGTAAAGAACCTGCCTCTGACATCTGTCTTAAATCTATCACTCCTCAATTTGCAGTTATGCCCTCTCGTACACGCTGTCATCATCCTAGGAAAAGGACTTTCACTGTCTACCTCTATCTAATTCTCTGATCATCTTGTATGTCTCTATCAAATCCCCCCTTAGCCTCTTGTTGCCAACGAGAACAGACCCAAGTCTCTCAGCCTTTCCTCATAAGACCCTCCCTCCAGACCAGGTAACATCCTGGTAAATCTCCTCTGCACCTTTTCCAATGCTTCCACATCCTTCCCGAAATATGGCGACCAGAACTGTACACCATATTCCAAGAGTGACCGCACATAGTTGCAGCATGATATTGTGGCTCCGGAACTCAATCCCTCTACCAATGAAACCGAACACACCATATGCCGCCTTAACAGCACTATCCACCTGGGTGGCAACTTTCAGGGATCTATGTACATGGACTCCAAGATCCCTCTGCACATCCACACTACCAAGAATCTTTCCATTGACCCAGTACTCTGCCTTCCTGTTATTCTTCCCAAAGTGCATCACCTCACATTTAGCTGCATTGAACTCCATTTGCCACCTCTCAGCCCAATTCTACAGTTTATCCAAGTCCCCCTGCAACCTGTAACATTCTTCCACACTGTCCACTACTCCACCGACTTTAGTGTCGTCTGCAAATTTACTAATCCATCCACCTATGCCTGCGTCCAAGTCATTTATAAAAATGACAAACAGCAGTGGTCCCAAAACAGATCCTTGTGGCACACCACTAATAACCGGACTCCAGGCTGAATATTTTCCATCAACCACCACTCGCTGCCTTCTTTCAGAAAGCCAGTTTCTAATCCAAACTGCTAAATCACCCTCAATTCCATGCCTCTGTATTTTCTCTAACAGCCACCCGTGTGGAACCTTTACTGAAGTCCATGTACACCACGTCAACTGCCCTACCCTCATCTACATGCTTGGTCACCTTCTCAAAAAAACTTAGGTTTGTGAGACACAACCTGCCCTTGACGAAACCATGTTGACTATCTGAAATCAAATTTTTGCTTGCTTGATAATTATAAATCTTATCCTTTCCAAAACCTTTCCTACAACAGAAGTAAGGCTCACTGATCTATAATTACCTGGGTCATCTCTGCTGCCCTTCTTGAACAATGGCACCTTTGTAATCCTCCAGTCCTCTGGTACCAAACCTGTAGACAATGACGACTCAAATATCAAAGCCAAAGGCTCTGCTATCTCTTTCCTAGCTTTCCAGAGAATCCTCAGATAAATCTCATCTGACCCAGGGGACTTGTCTACTGTCCCTCCTTCTAGAATTGATAACACCTATCCATAACTAACCTTGATCCTTCCTAGTCTAATATCTCGTACCTCATTCTTCTCCTCTACAATATTCTCCTTTTCCTGAGTGAAAACCGATAAGAAATGTTCATTTAGCACCTCTCCGATCTCCACAGGGTCCACACTCAACTTCCCACTTCGGTCTTTGATTGACCCTGATCATCCTTTTATTCCTCACATACCTGTAGAAAACTTTAGGGTTCTCCTTTATTCTATTTGCTAAAGACTACTCTTTGCTCTTCTTAACTCTCTCTTTAAATCCTTCCTAGCTGATCTGAAACTCTCCATCGCCTCATCTGTACCATCTTACCTCATCAACACACAAGCCTCCTTCCTCATAACAAGAGATACAATTTCCTTAGTAAACCACAGTTCCCTTACCTGATCACATCCTGCCTGCCTGACAGGGACATACCTATCAAGGACATGCAGTATCTGTTCCTTAAACCAGCTCCACATTTCCATTGTCTGCATCCCCTGCATTTTGCTACCCCATTCTACGCATCTAAAGTCTTGCCTAATCGCATTATAATTGCCCTCCCTCCATCTATAACTCTTGTCCTGTGGCATGTACCTATCCCTTTCCACCACTAAACTAAACACAACCAAGTTATGGTCACTCTCTCCAAAGTGCTCACCCACAACTAAATCAAACACCTGGCCTGGTTCATTACCAAGCACTTCCCTCCATCTCTCTCTCTCTCTCTCACACACACACACACACCCTCACACACACACACTCACATGCACCCTCACACACACACACACACACTCTCCTGCTCTCTCCTACCCTCCATCTCCATCCCGTCAAACGGACAGCGCTGAGGGCGAAGGGACTGTCAGAGGGACAATGCTGAGGGAGTGGGCACTGTCGGACGGTCAATGCTGAGGGAGTGGGCACTGACAGAGGGTTAGCACTGAGGGAGCGGGTGCTGCCAGAGGGTCAGTGCTGAGGGAGTGGGTGCTGTGGGAGGGTCAGTGCTGAGGGAGCGGGTGCAGTGGGAGGGTCAGTGCTGAGGGAGCGGGTGCAGTGGGAGGGTCAGTGCTGAGGGAGCAGGTGCTGTTGGAGGGTCAGTGCTGAGGGTGTGGGCACTGTCAGAGGGTCAGCGCTGAGGGAGCGGGCACTGTGGGAGGGTCAGTGCTGAGGGAGTGGGCGCTGTGGGAGGGTCAGTGCTGAGGGAGCGGGTGCAGTGGGAGGGTCAGTGCTGAGGGAGCGGGTGCAGTGGGAGGGTCAGTGCTGAGGGAGCGGGTGCTGTGGGAGGGTTAGCACTGAGGGAGCGGGTGCTGTGGGAGGGTCAGTGCTGAGGGAGCGGGTGCTGTGGGAGGGTCAGTGCTGAGGGAGCGGGTGCAGTGGGAGGGTCAGTGCTGAGGGAGCAGGTGCTGTTGGAGGGTCAGTGCTGAGGGTGTGGGCACTGTCAGAGGGTCAGCGCTGAGGGAGCGGGCACTGTGGGAGGGTCAGTGCTGAGGGAGTGGGCGCTGTGGGAGGGTCAGTGCTGAGGGAGTGGGCGCTGTGGGAGGGTCAGTGCTGAGGGAGCGGGCACTGTGGGAGGGTCAGTGCTGAGGGAGTGGGTGCTGTGGGAGGGTCAGCGCTGAGGGAGCGGGCGCTGTGGGAGGGTCAGTGCTGAGGGAGCAGGTGCTGTTGGAGGGTCAGTGCTGAGGGTGTGGGCACTGTCAGAGGGTCAGCGCTGAGGGAGCGGGCACTGTGGGAGGGTCAGTGCTGAGGGAGTGGGCACTGTGAGAGGGTTAGCACTGAGGGAGCGGGTGCTGTGGGAGGGTCAGTGCTGAGGGAGTGGGTGCTGTGGGAGGGTCAGTGCTGAGGGAGTGGGCGCTGTGGGAGGGTCAGCGCTGAGGGAGTGGGCGCTGTGGGAGGGTCAGCGCTGAGGGAGTGGGCGCTGTGGGAGGGTCAGCGCTGAGGGAGCGGGTGCTGTGGGAGGGTCAGTGCTGAGGGTGTGGGCACTGTCAGAGGGTCAGCGCTGAGGGAGCGGGCACTGTGGGAGGGTCAGTGCTGAGGGAGCGGGCACTGTGGGAGGGTCAGTGCTGAGGGAGCGGGCACTGTGGGAGGGTCAGCGCTGAGGGAGCGGGCGCTGTGGGAGGGTCAGCGCTGAGGGAGTGGGCGCTGTGGGAGGGTCAGTGCTGAGGGAGCGGGTGCTGTGGGAGGGTCAGTGCTGAGGGAGTGGGCGCTGTGGGAGGGTTAGCACTGAGGGAGCGGGTGCTGTGGGAGGGTCAGTGCTGAGGGAGCGGGTGCTGTGGGAGGGTCAGTGCTGAGGGAGCGGGTGCAGTGGGAGGGTCAGTGCTGAGGGAGCAGGTGCTGTTGGAGGGTCAGTGCTGAGGGTGTGGGCACTGTCAGAGGGTCAGCGCTGAGGGAGCGGGCACTGTGGGAGGGTCAGTGCTGAGGGAGTGGGCACTGTGGGAGGGTCAGTGCTGAGGGAGCGGGCACTGTGGGAGGGTCAGCGCTGAGGGAGCGGGCGCTGTGGGAGGGTCAGCGCTGAGGGAGTGGGCGCTGTGGGAGGGTCAGTGCTGAGGGAGCGGGTGCTGTGGGAGGGTCAGTGCTGAGGGAGTGGGCGCTGTGGGAGGGTTAGCACTGAGGGAGCGGGTGCTGTGGGAGGGTCAGTGCTGAGGGAGGGGGTGCTGTGGGAGGGTCAGTGCTGAGGGAGCGGGTGCAGTGGGAGGGTCAGTGCTGAGGGAGCAGGTGCTGTTGGAGGGTCAGTGCTGAGGGTGTGGGCACTGTCAGAGGGTCAGCGCTGAGGGAGCGGGCGCTGTGGGAGGGTCAGTGCTGAGGGAGTGGGCGCTGTGGGAGGGTCAGTGCTGAGGGAGTGGGCGCTGTCGGAAGGTCAGTGCTGAGGGAGCGGGCACTGTGAGAGGGTTAGCACTGAGGGAGCGGGTGCTGTGGGAGGGTCAGTGCTGAGGGAGTGGGTGCTGTGGGAGGGTCAGTGCTGAGGGAGTGGGCGCTATGGGAGGGTCAGTGCTGAGGGAGTGGGCGCTGTGGGAGGGTCAGTGCTGAGGGAGTGGGCGCTGTGGGAGGGTCAGCGCTGAGGGAGCGGATGCTGTGGGAGGGTCAGTGCTGAGGGTGTGGGCACTGTCAGAGGGTCAGCGCTGAGGGAGCGGGCACTGTGGGAGGGTCAGTGCTGAGGGATTGGGCGCTGTGGGAGGGTCAGTGCTCAGGGAGTGGGCGCTGTCGGAGGGTCAGTGCTGAGGGAGCGGGCACTGTGGGAGGGTCAGTGCTGAGGGAGTGGGCACTGTGGGAGGGTCAGCGCTGAGGGAGCGGGCGCTGTGGGAGGGTCAGCGCTGAGGGAGTGGGCGCTGTCGGAGGGTCAGTGCTGAGGGAGCGGGCGCTGTGGGATGGTCAGTGCTGAGGGAGCGGGCGCTGTGGGAGGGTCAGCGCTGAGGGAGCGGGCGCTGTGGGAGGGTCAGCGCTGAGGGAGTGGGCGCTGTGGGAGGGTCAGTGCTGAGGGAGTGGGTGCTGTGGGAGGGTCAGTGCTGAGGGAGTGGGCGCTGTGGGAGGGTCAGTGCTGAGGGAGTGGGCGCTGTGGGAGGGTCAGTGCTGAGGGAGTGGGCGCTGTGGGAGGGTCAGCGCTGAGGGAGCGGGTGCTGTGGGAGGGTCAGTTCGGGTGTGAAACATACAGTTTGAGAATGTGGTGTGGGCAGGTTCAATGAGACAATGAAGGTATCTGAGTGGGTGTATTGTGTGAGAAATTGGGGAGGGGGGTGATGGCTTATCTCTAGGCACTATCTGAATCGCACCCCTCTGCGCCAGAACCACTCTTTGACTCTGTGCATGAAGTGGGGGAAAGGGTTTGCAGGACGGTGGCACAGTGGTTAGCCCTGCTGCCTCACAGCGCCAGAGACCCGGGTTCAATTCCCGCCTCAGGCGACTGACTGTGTGGAGTTTGCACATTCTCCCCGAGTCTGCGTGGGTTTCCTCCCACAGTCCAAAGATGTGCAGGTTAGGGTGGATTGGCCATGCTAAATTGTCCCATAGTGCCCAGGGATGTGCAGGTTAGGGTGGATTGGCCATGCTAAATTGTCCCGTAGTGCCCAGGGATGTGCAGGTTAGGGTGGATTGGCCATGCTAAATTGTCCCGTAGTGCCCAGGGATGTGCAGGTTAGGGTGGATTGGCCGTGCTAAATTGTCCCATAGTGCCCAGGGATGTGCAGGTTAGGGTGGGTTGGCCGTGCTAAGTTGCCCGTAGTGTTAGGTGAAGAGGTAATTGTATGAGTGTGGGTCTGGGAGGTATACGCTTCAGAGGGTCGGTGTGGATTTGTTGGGCCGAAGGGCCTGTTTCCACACTGTCAGTAATCTAATCTAAGTGACTATACCTGGTGAACAGTGAGAGGGCTCCAAGCGCAGTTTGGGTCATGAGCAGCAGGTGGCGACATTGTCTGTCAGATACATGGGTGAGGCCACCACAGCCGAATGACTGTTCCTCAGCCGAACCCCAACACGCCGCCGTTCCCTCTGCCCTTTGGGCCTGCCCCCATCAATGTCAGACCGCAGAACTCCAACGAGGTGGGGATGGGTCGACCACGGTCCCCAAAAACAACGAGAAGACCCGAACCCCAACTGAACCAGACGGCAGATAACACAAGGGTCAGCCCCAAGTGATCTCTGCGCCTTAACGCTATCATTGTGTCACCTCCCTTGACACACTTAGCCAGCTCAAAATCAGTCCTCAGCCTTTGGGTGAAGGGCGGGGGGGGGTAGGGTCTCTGCTCTTAGCTCCGTCCTGGATGTGATATAGAGAGCCCACACACTAACAGCTCAACCCTCAGGTTACAAGTTAGTTACAACGCCAGGAACAAGTGATTTCTCTCGCGTGAGACAGTGCGCCAGTGCGTACCAGAGAACGAATGAGAACCCCTCAGGGACCAGGCTACGGTGTCATTCCTGCTCCTCAGTGTGAGAGACTGTGTCAGTGTGAGAGAGTGTCTGTGTCAGTGTGAGAGAGTGTGGCTGTGTCAGTGTGAGAGTGTCTGTATCAGTGTGAGAGTGTCCGTGTCAGTGTGAGAGTGTCAGTGTGAGAGAGTGTGGCTGTGTCAGTGTGAGAGTGTCTGTATCAGTGTGAGAGTGTCAGTGTGAGAGAGTGTGGCTGTGTCAGTGAGAGAGAGTGTGGCTGTGTCAGTGTGAGAGTGTCTGTATCAGTGTGAGAGTGTCCGTGTCAGTGTGAGAGTGTCAGTGTGAGAGAGTGTGGCTGTGTCAGTGTGAGAGTGTCTGTATCAGTGTGAGAGTGTCAGTGTGAGAGAGT
>NC_083450.1:6399269-6403308 GCF_020745735.1 Hemiscyllium ocellatum
GGTATGTAGTGAGTTACAGTTCTGTCGTCTTGATCTGTAACCCTAACCCTTTGGCCCCAATGAGGGTATAACTGTGAGGAACACTCCCTCACTCTGCGCACAGAGAGGATCTCGCAGGGGGAGTGACCACCCTCAGTCATCAAAGTCACAGGCACAGAATGGCCCAACCATTTCCACTCTCTCCCCAACCTCGTGTTCCCTCTGCCCGGTGTACAGGGAGCATTACACTGTATCCAGTAATGACCCTCAGGCTGTCCCTGTCCTGTGCTGTTTGATTGGAGGGGGTTGGACAGTCAGTGTAGAGAAAGCTTTACACTGGAGCCAATCCCCGTGCTGTCCCTGTCCTGGGAGTGTTTAATGGGTGATGTTGTACAGGGAGTTTTACTCTGTACTTAACCCCGTGCTGTCCCTGTCCTGGGAGTGTTTGATGGGGGGGACAGTGTAGAAGGAGCTTTACTCTGTACCTAACCCCGTGCTGTCCCTGTCCTGGGAGTGTTTGATGGGGGGGACAGTGTAGAAGGAGCTTTACTCTGTATCTAACCGCGTGCTGTCCCTGTCCTGGGAGTGTTTGATGGGGGACAGTGTAGAAGGAGCTTTACTCTGTATCTAACCGCGTGCTGTCCCTGTCCTGGGAGTGTTTGATGGGGGGACAGTGTAGAGGGAGCTTTACTCTGTATCTAACCCCGTGCTGTCCCTGTCCTGGGAGTGTTTGATGGGGGGACAGTGTAGAGGGAGCTTTACTCTGTATCTAACCCCGTGTTGTCCCTGTCCTGGGAGTGTTTGATGGGGGGACAGTGTAGAGGGAGCTTTACTCTGTATCTAACCCCGTGCTGTCCCTGTCCTGGGAGTGTTTAATGGGGGACAGTGTAGAGGGAGCTTTACTCTGTATCTAACCCTGTGCTGTCCCTGTCCTGGGAGTATTTGATGGGGGGACAGTGTAGAGGGAGCTTTACTCTGTATCTAACCCCGCGCTGTTCCTGTCCTGGGAGTGTTTGATGGGGGACAGTGTAGAGGGAGCTTTACTCTGTATCTAACCCCGTGCTGTCCCTGTCCTGGGAGTGTTTGATGGGGGACAGTGTAGAGGGAGCTTTACTCTGTATCTAACCCCGTGCTGTCCCTGTCCTGGGAGTGTTTGATGGGGGACAGTGTAGAGTGAGCTTTACTCTGTATCTAATCCCGTGCTGTCCCTGTCCTGGGAGTGTTTGATGGGGGGACAGTGTAGAGGGAGGGGGGGGGGAGGGAATCAGACGAGGGGAAACCCTTCCGCATGACAGCTCGCCCCAGACCCCCCCCTTTCGTAGAGGGGCTGCGAGCCAAATTGCCAACCCGATTCCCCCCTATCCCCAACAGCACGGAGGGTGGGCCCCATCTCTTCGTTTTGGGAAGGGAGGTGTCCTGGAGTCACGTGTAAAGCCCCAGAGAGGGTAAGAGACAGACTCTTTCACCACCCCCACTCCCCCCACCACACCCACGAACATCTGTTCAATCTTCCAGTCCAGATTTTATCACCACAGCCCGAACCTCAGCGTCTGTCACAGTGGGATTGGAACCCACGTAACTCCCTCCCACTCTGCCCCGCCCATTATCTTTGGGAGGGGTGGGGCCTCTAGGTTATGACCCCCAAGTGACATCACCACCCTCATCACGACCCACCCACCCCACCCCAATTCTTAGAATCACAGGATCCTGACAATGTTAATACAGGCCATTCGGTCCATCAATGTAGCACGGCCAATCCACCCTAACCTGCACATCCCTGGGCACTATGGGACAATTTAGCATGGCCAATCCACCCTAACCTGCACATCCCTGGGCACTATGGGACAATTTAGCATGGCCAATCCACCCTAACCTGCACATCCCAGGGCACTACGGGACAATTTAGCACGGCCAACCCACCCTAACCTGCACATCCCTGGGCACTATGGGACAATTTAGCATGGCCAATCCACCCTAACCTGCACATCCCTGGGCACTATGGGACAATTTAGCATGGCCAATCCACCCTAACCTGCACATCCTGGGCACTACGGGACAATTTAGCATGGCCAACCCACCCTAACCTGCACATCCCTGGGCACTATGGGACAATTTAGCATGGCCAATCCACCCTAACCTGCACATCCCTGGGCACTATAGGACAATTTAGCATGGCCAACCCACCCTAACCTGCACATCCCTGGGCACTATGGGACAATTTAGCATGGCCAACCCACCCTAACCTGCACATCCCTGGGCACTATGGGACAATTTAGCATGGCCAAACCCACCCTAACCTGCACATCCCTGGGCACTACGGACAATTTAGCATGGCCAACCCACCCTAACCTGCACATCTTCGGACTGTGGGAGGAAACCCACGCAGACACGGGAAGAATGTGCTAACTCCACACAGACAGGGAGGAGTCGGACCCGGGTGACTAGTGCTAGGAGGCAGCGGTGCTAACCAAGGATCCACCCTCTGCTGTTCATGGTGGGCAGGGGCGGATTATAGACATTAGTGTTGTGCCCAGTTCTGGGTGCCTGCATTGTCGTAGCGCCAGGCTAGCCAACTCGCCACTTACCAGGGAGTGGAGGGGATTCTCATAGTTGGGTGAAGTCGAACTCTGCACTGCCGGCCGGGACCACTGGGTAGAACCTGCCGGAAGGAGACGGACCAATTAATATCACAATCCCATCGTGCATCAGAATAAATCGCCTCCGGTCGCTGCAAGCAAAATGGAGGCAAGGAGACCCCTCAGTCTTCACCAACCTAACACCCCCATCCCCCATGGAGCCCACCATCCTCCACCCCCACGCGCCTCACATGGCTAAATGTGCCCCTCAGCATCCGGGTGCCATGTGTATACACTTCTGCGGCTATCTGTGGGAGGGTCAGTGCTGAGGGAGCGGGCGCTGTGGGAGGGTCAGTGCTGAGGGAGTGGGTGCTGAGGGAGGGTCAGTGCGGAGGGAGTGGGCGCTGTGGGAGGGTCAGTGCTGAGGGAGTGGGCGCTGTGGGAGGGTCAGTGCGAAGGGAGTGGGTGCTGTGGGAGGGTCAGTGCTGTGGGAGCGGGTGCTGTCAGAGGGTCAGTGCTGAGGGAGTGGGTGCTGTCGGAGGGTCAGTGCTGAGGGAGTGGGTGCTGTCGGAGGGTCAGTGCTGAGGGAGACGGTGCTGTGGGAGGGTCAGCGCTGAGGGAGCGGGTGCTGTGAGAGGGTCAGTGCTGAGGGAGCGGGTGCTGTGGGAGGGTCAGCGCTGAGGGAGTGGGCGCTGTGGGAGGGTCAGTGCAAAGGGAGTGGGCGCTGTGTGAGGGTCAGTGCTGAGGGAGCAGGCGCTGTGGGAGGGTCAGCGCTGAGGGAGCGGGTGCTGTCGGAGGGTCAGCGCTGAGGGAGTGGGTGTTGTGGGAGGGTCAGTGCTGAGGGAGCGGGCGCTGTGGGAGGGTCAGTGCTGAGGGAGTGGGCACTGTGGGAGGGTCAGTGCTGAGGGAGTGGGCGCTGTGGGAGTGGGCGCTGTGGGAGGGTCAGTGCTGAGGGAGTGGGCACTGTGGGAGGGTCAGTGCTGAGGGAGTGGGCGCTGTGGGAGTGGGCGCTGTGTGGGAGGGTCAGTGCTGAGGGAGTGGGCACTGTGGGAGGGTCAGTGCTGAGGGAGTGGGCGCTGTGGGAGGGTCAGTGCTGAGGGAGTGGGCGCTGTGGGAGGGTCAGTGCTGAGGGAGTGGGCGCTGTGGGAGGGTCAGTGGTGAGGGAGTGGCGCTGTGGGAGGGTCAGTGCTGTGGGAGTGGGCGCTGTGGGGAACTATAGCCTGTTTGAGATTATGGAGTAAACAGTGAGAGCTCAGGGAGACGTTACAGTCGGTCGCTCTGAGGGAAATGTGGGTGAAGTCATCGCTATGGCATCCTGCACTTCCTCTGAATGACATTCTCTTTCCTCAGAGAGCGACTGACGATGGGGGAATATATTCACAGCCTCGGCCTAGCCCTCCCTGAATCTCCACAACCTCTCTGTTCCCTTCCCTCCATCTCAACCTCACCCCCAGTAAACTAGCCCCATTCTCCCCTTTCACCCC
>NC_083450.1:6403808-6526308 GCF_020745735.1 Hemiscyllium ocellatum
GGGTTAGGGATGGATATCGTCCGTGCCTAATTGCCCCCCCCAACCTCGCGAGGCCACCATCTTGAACCACTGTGTTCCCTCCCCTCCCCCGTCCCGTGTCGGGACACAGGGCCCAGTTAGGGAGGGGAATTCCAGGATTCGGATCCCGAAGGAACAGCTGAGATGTTTCAGGACGGTGTGTGAGAGGGAGGAGGCGGGGGGGGGTTGGGAGGGGCTGGTGTTCCCCGTGTACCTGCTGCCCCCTCACCCCCTTCCTGGGGGGGTAGAGGTGACGGGTTTGGGGAAGGTGCTGTCTAAGGAGCCTGGCTGCAGTGGGTCTTGTAGACGGTACACCCTGCTGTGACTGGGGGGTGGGAGGGAAAGGGGGGTGTTTGTGGGTATTGTGCCATTCGAGGGGGAGGGGGTGCTTTGCTTTGTCCCTGGATGGTGTCGAACTTCTCGAGTGTTGTCGGAGCTGCCCTCCCCATCCAGGGGCGAGTGGGGAGTATTCCCTCACCCTCCTGACTCGGGCCTGGTCGATGCTGGGACAGGCTTTGGGGAGGAGAGAGTCAGGAGGGGAGTTACTCGCTGCAGGATTCCCAGCCTCTGACCCTGCTCTTGTAGCCCCTGTGTGTTTATGGCTGGGTCCAGTTCAGTTTCTGGTCAATGGGAACCCCCAGGATGTTGATAGTGGGGGGGGATTCAGTGACGGTAACACCATTGAACATCAAGGGGGTGATAGTTAGATTCTCTCTCAATGGGACCCCCAGGATGTTGATAGTGGGGGGATTCAGTGATGGTAACACCATTGAATGTCAAGGGGGCGATGGTTAGATTCTCTCTCAATGGTAACCCCAGGATGTTGATAGTGGGGGGATTCAGTGACGGTAACACCATTGAACATCAAGGGGACGATGGTTAGATTCTCTCTCAATGGGAACCCCCAGGATGTTGATAGTGGGGGGATTCAGTGACGGTAACACCATTGAACGTCAAGGGAACGATGGTTAGATTCTCTCTCAATGGTAACCCCCAGGATGTTGATAGTGGGGAGATTCAGTGACGGTAACACTGTTGAACATCAGGGGGGCGATGGTTAGATTCTCCCTTATTGGGGGATGGTCAGCCCAGACCAGGATATTGTCCAGGTCTTGACCACAGCCTGCCTCAGGGTGACATGGGACCCTGGATGGGACAGTGAGTCAGAAGTGTCAAGAACCACCCCCCAACACCTGAGGGTGCAGTGAAAATGGCCGACATTGGGAATCAAAGGTCCACACGTTGACCTTCCAGAGTACAGTTCATAGGTCGACCCTTACCTGGTAATACAAAGGAGCTGGACAGCACGCTGCTGGGTCCCTTAGGCGAGAGGTAACTCGCAGACTCTCGGAGTTCATCAGCGTTTTGAGACTGAGCGTAAACCTACAGGAAGACAGGAAGGTCAGAGGTCAGAGCAGCACAGGGGGTTTATACACTGGGAATAATTGGCGTTCACATCATTCCACTCGGAGCCTCGAGATGGAAGCGGGTGACTGTTGCTCGTCCAAAGCCCCAGCTCGGGTACACTGCAAAACCCCGCAAAAGCAACTAGCACGTGAGCTATTTTTTACTGTCTTGGTACTGACACTGCCCGCTCCCTCAGCACTGACCCTCTGATAGTTCCCGCTCCCTCAGCACTGACCTTCTGACAGTTCCCGCTCCCTCAGCATTAACCCTCCGACAGCACCCGCTCCCTCAGCACTGACCCTCTGACAGTGCCCGCTACCTCAGCACTGACCCTCCAACAGTTCCCGCTCCCTCAGCTCTGACCCTCCAACAGCGGCCGCTCCCTCAGCACTAACCTTCCCAAAGCGCCCACTCCCTCAGCACTGGCCCTCTCAAAGCGCCCACTTCCTCAGCACTGACCCTCCGACAGCACCTGCACCCTCAGTGCTGACCCTCCGACAGCGCCCGCTCACTCAGCACTGACCCTCCGACAGCACCTGCACCCTCAGTGCTGACCCTCCGACAGTGCCCGCTACCTCAGCACTGACCCTCTGACAGTTCCCGTTCCCTCAGTGCTGACCCTCCGACAGTGCCCGCTCCCTCAGCACTGACCTTCCCAAAGCGCCCGCTCCCTCAGCATTAACCCTCCAACAGTGCCTGCTCCCTTAACACTGACCCTCCGACAGCGCCCGCTCCCTTGGCACTGACCCTCCGACAGCGCCTGCTCTCTGTGCACTGACCCTCCCAAAGCACCCGCTCCCTCCGCACTGACCCTCCAACAGCGCCTGCCCCCTTAACACTGACCCTCTCAAAGCGCCCACTTCCTCAGCACCGACCCTCCCACAGCGCCCATTCCCTCAGCACTGACCGTCCCAAAGCACCTGCTCCCTCAGCACTGACCTTTCCAAAGCGCCTGCTCCCTCTGCACTGACCTTCCCAAAGCGCCTGCTGCCTCAGCATTAACCCTCTGACAGTACCCGCTCCCTCAGCGCTGACCCTCCTACAGTGCCCGCTCCCTCAGCACTGACCCTCTCACAGTGACCGCTCCCTCAGCGCTGACCCACCGACAGTGCCTGCTCGCTCCGCACTGACCCTCCGAGAGTACTCACTCGCTCAGCACTGACCCTTCAACAGAGCCTGCTCCAACAGCACTGGCCCTCCGACTGTGCCCGCTCCCTCAGCACTGACCCTCCGACAGTGCCCGCTACCTCAGCACTGACCCTCCGACAGTTCCCGCTACCTCAGCACTGACCCTCCGACAGTTCCCGCTCCCTCAGACCTGACACTCCAACAGCGCCTGCTCCCTCAGCACTGACCCTCCGACAGCGCCCGCTCCCTCAGCACTGACCCTCCGACAGTGCCCGCTCCCTCAGCATTGACCCTCTGACAGTGCCCGCTCCCTCAGCGCTGACCTTCCGACAGCACCCGCTACCTCAGCACTGACCCTCCCATACCGCCCACTCCCTCAGCACTGACCCTCCGACAGAGCACCCACTCCCTCAGCACAGACCCACCGACAGCGCCCACTTCCTCAGCACTGACCCTCCGACAGTGCCCGCTCCCTCAGCACTGACCCTCCGACAGCGCCCGCTCACTCAGCACTGACCCTCCAACAGCACCCGCACCATCAGCACTGACCCTCCGACAGTGCCCGCTACCTCAGCACTGACCCTCTGACAGTTCCCGCTCCCTCAGCGCTGACCCTCCGACAGCACCCGCTCCCTCAGCACTGACCCTCTGACAGTGCCCGCTCCCTCAGCGCTGACCCTCCAACAGCGCCCGATCCCTTAGCACTGAACCTCCCACAGTGCCCGCTCCCTCAGCACTGACCCTCCGACAGCGCCCACTTCCTCAGCACTGACTGTCCCAAAATGCCCACGTCCTCAGCACTGACCCTCCGACAGCGCCCGCTCCCTCAGCACTGACCGTCGCAAAGCGCCCGCTCCCTCAGCACTGACCCTCCGACAGCACCCGCTCCATCAGCACTGACCCACCCAAAGCGCCTGCTCCCTCAGCATTAACCCTCCAACAGTGCCCGCTCCCTCAGCACTGACCCTCCAACAGCACCCGTTCCCTCAGCACTGACCCTCCGACAGTGTCCACTACCTCAGCACTGACCCACCGACAGCACCAGCTACCTCAACACTGACCCTCCGACAGTGCCCGCTCCCTCAGCACTGACCCTCTGACAGTTCCCGCTCCCTCAGCGCTGACCCTCCGGCAGCGCCCGCTCCCTCAGCACTGACCCTCTCAAAGCGCCCGCTCCCTGAGCATTAACCCTCCAACACTGCCTGCTCCCTTAACACTGATCCTCCGACAGCGCCCGCTCCCTCGGCACTGACCCTCCGACAGTTCCCGCTCCCTCCGCACTGACCCTCCAACAGCACCTGCCCCCTTAACACTGACCCTCTGACAGTGCCGCTCCCTCAGCGCTGACTGTCCCAAAATGCCCACGTCCTCAGCACTGACCCTCCGACAGCGACCGCTCCCTCAGCACTGACCGTCGCAAAGCGCCCGCTCCCTCAGCACTGACCCTCTCAAAGCGCCCGCTCCCTGAGCATTAACCCTCCAACAGTGCCTGCTCCCTTAACACTGATCCTCCCACAGCGCCCGCTCCCTCGGCACTGACCCTCCGACAGTTCCCGCTCCCTCCGCACTGACCCTCCAACAGCACCTGCCCCCTTAACACTGACCCTCTGACAGTTCCCACTGCCTCAGCGCTGACCATGCGACAGTGCCCGCTCCCTCAGTACTGTCCCACCCAAAGCGCCCACTCCCTAAGCACTGACCTTCAGAAGCGTCCGCTCCCTCAGCATTAACCCTCCAACAGTGCTTGTTCCCTTAACACTGACGCTCCGACAGCACCCGCTCCCTCAGCGCTGACCCTCCGACAGTGCCCGCTCCCTCAGCATTAACCCACCACCAGTGCCTGCTCCCTTAACACTGACCCTCCGACAGCACCCGCTCCCTCAGCACTGACCCTCCAACAGCACCCGCTCCCTCAGCACTGACGTTCCCAAAGTGCCCACTCCCTCAGCACTGACCCTCTCAAAGCGCCCGCTCCCTGAGCATTAACCCTCCAACAGTGGCTGCTCCCTTAACACTGACCCTCCGACAGCGCCCGCTCCCTCGGCACTGACCCTCCGACAGTTCCCGCTCCCTCCGCACTGACCCTCCAACAGCACCTGCCCCCTTAACACTGACCCTCTGACAGTGCCCGCTCCCTCAGCGCTGACCTTCCGACAGCGCCCACTTCCTCAGCACTGACCCTCCGACAGCGCCCGCACCCTCAGCACTGACCCACCCAAAGCGCCTGCTCCCTCAGCATTAACCCTCCAACAGTGCCCGCTCCCTCAGCACTGACCCTCCAACAGCACCCGTTCCCTCAGCACTGACCCTCCGACAGTGTCCACTACCTCAGCACTGACCCACCGACAGCACCAGCTACCTCAACACTGACCCTCCGACAGTGCCCGCTCCCTCAGCACTGACCCTCTGACAGTTCCCGCTCCCTCAGCACTGACCCTCCGGCAGCGCCTGCTCCCTCAGCACTGACCCTCCCACAGTGCCCACTCCTTCAGCACTGACCCTCCGAGAGCACTCACTCCCTCAGCACTGACCCTCCGCCAGCGCTCGCTCCCTCAGCACTGACCCTCTGACAGTTCCCGCTCCCTCAGCACTGACCCTCTGACAGTTCCCGCTCCCTCAGCACGGACCCTCCAACAGCATCCGTTCCCTCAGCACTGACCCTCTGATAGTTCCCGCTCCCTCAGCACTGACCCTCTGACAGTTCCCGCTCCCTTAGCGCTGACTCTCCGACAGCACCCGCTCCCTCAGCACTGACCCTCTGACAGTGCCCGCTACCTCAGCACTGACCCTCCAACAGTTCCCGCTCCCTCAGCTCTGACCCTCCAACAGCGGCCGCTCCCTCAGCACTAACCTTCCCAAAGCGCCCACTCCCTCAGCACTGGCCCTCTCAAAGCGCCCACTTCCTCAGCACTGACCCTCCGACAGCACCTGCACCCTCAGTGCTGACCCTCCGACAGCACCTGCCCCCTTAACACTGACCCTCTGACAGTTCCCACTGCCTCAGCGCTGACCATGCGACAGTGCCCGCTCCCTCAGTACTGTCCCACCCAAAGCGCCCACTCCCTAAGCACTGACCTTCAGAAGCGTCCGCTCCCTCAGCATTAACCCTCCAACAGTGCTTGTTCCCTTAACACTGACGCTCCGACAGCACCCGCTCCCTCAGCGCTGACCCTCCGACAGTGCCCGCTCCCTCAGCATTAACCCACCACCAGTGCCTGCTCCCTTAACACTGACCCTCCGACAGCACCCGCTCCCTCAGCACTGACCCTCCAACAGCACCCGCTCCCTCAGCACTGACGTTCCCAAAGTGCCCACTCCCTCAGCACTGACCCTCTCAAAGCGCCCGCTCCCTGAGCATTAACCCTCCAACAGTGGCTGCTCCCTTAACACTGACCCTCCGACAGCGCCCGCTCCCTCGGCACTGACCCTCCGACAGTTCCCGCTCCCTCCGCACTGACCCTCCAACAGCACCTGCCCCCTTAACACTGACCCTCTGACAGTGCCCGCTCCCTCAGCGCTGACCTTCCGACAGCGCCCACTTCCTCAGCACTGACCCTCCGACAGCGCCCGCACCCTCAGCACTGACCCACCCAAAGCGCCTGCTCCCTCAGCATTAACCCTCCAACAGTGCCCGCTCCCTCAGCACTGACCCTCCAACAGCACCCGTTCCCTCAGCACTGACCCTCCGACAGTGTCCACTACCTCGGCACTGACCCACCGACAGCACCAGCTACCTCAACACTGACCCTCCGACAGTGCCCGCTCCCTCAGCACTGACCCTCTGACAGTTCCCGCTCCCTCAGCGCTGACCCTCCGGCAGCGCCTGCTCCCTCAGCACTGACCCTCCCACAGTGCCCACTCCTTCAGCACTGACCCTCCGAGAGCACTCACTCCCTCAGCACTGACCCTCCGCCAGCGCTCGCTCCCTCAGCACTGACCCTCTGACAGTTCCCGCTCCCTCAGCACTGACCCTCTGACAGTTCCCGCTCCCTCAGCACGGACCCTCCAACAGCATCCGTTCCCTCAGCACTGACCCTCTGATAGTTCCCGCTCCCTCAGCACTGACCCTCTGACAGTTCCCGCTCCCTTAGCGCTGACTCTCCGACAGCACCCGCTCCCTCAGCACTGACCCTCTGACAGTGCCCGCTACCTCAGCACTGACCCTCCAACAGTTCCCGCTCCCTCAGCTCTGACCCTCCAACAGCGGCCGCTCCCTCAGCACTAACCTTCCCAAAGCGCCCACTCCCTCAGCACTGGCCCTCTCAAAGCGCCCACTTCCTCAGCACTGACCCTCCGACAGCACCTGCACCCTCAGTGCTGACCCTCCGACAGCGCCCGCTCACTCAGCACTGACCCTCCGACAGCACCTGCACCCTCAGTGCTGACCCTCCGACAGTGCCCGCTCCCTCAGCACTGACCTTCCCAAAGCGCCCGCTCCCTCAGCATTAACCCTCCAACAGTGCCTGCTCCCTTAACACTGACCCTCCGACAGCGCCCGCTCCCTTGGCACTGACCCTCCGACAGCGCCTGCTCTCTGTGCACTGACCCTCCCAAAGCACCCGCTCCCTCCGCACTGACCCTCCAACAGCGCCTGCCCCCTTAACACTGACCCTCTCAAAGCGCCCACTTCCTCAGCACCGACCCTCCCACAGCGCCCATTCCCTCAGCACTGACCGTCCCAAAGCACCTGCTCCCTCAGCACTGACCTTTCCAAAGCGCCTGCTCCCTCTGCACTGACCTTCCCAAAGCGCCTGCTGCCTCAGCATTAACCCTCTGACAGTTCCCGCTCCCTCAGCGCTGACCCTCCTACAGTGCCCGCTCCCTCAGCACTGACCCTCTCACAGTGACCGCTCCCTCAGCGCTGACCCACCGACAGTGCCTGCTCGCTCCGCACTGACCCTCCGAGAGTACTCACTCGCTCAGCACTGACCCTTCAACAGAGCCTGCTCCAACAGCACTGGCCCTCCGACTGTGCCCGCTCCCTCAGCACTGACCCTCCGACAGTGCCCGCTACCTCAGCACTGACCCTCCGACAGTTCCCGCTACCTCAGCACTGACCCTCCGACAGTTCCCGCTCCCTCAGACCTGACACTCCGACAGCGCCTGCTCCATCAGCACTGACCCTCCGACAGCGCCCGTTCCCTCAGCACTGACCCTCCGACAGTTCCCGCTCCCTCAGCACTGACCCTCCAACAGCGCCTGCTCTCTCTGCACTGACCCTCCCAAAGCACCCGCTCCCTCAGCACTGATCCTCCCACAGCGCCCGCTCCCTCAGCGCTGACCGTCCCAAAGCGCCTGCTCCCTCAGCACTGACCCTCCGACAGCATCCGCTCCCTCAGCACTGACCGTCCCAAAGCACCTTCTCCCTGAGCACTGACCCTCCGACAGCGCCCGTTCCCTCAGCACTGACCCTCCGACAGTTCCCGCTCCCTCAGCACTGACCCTCCAACAGCGCCTGCTCTCTCTGCACTGACCCTCCCAAAGCACCCGCTCCCTCAGCACTGATCCTCCCACAGCGCCCGCTCCCTCAGCGCTGACCGTCCCAAAGCGCCTCCTCCCTTAACACTGACGCTCCGACAGCGCCCGCTCCCTCAGCACTGACCCTCCGACAGCACCCGCTCCCTGAGCAATGACCCTCTGACAATGCCCGCTCCCTCAGCACTGACCCTCCGACGGCGCCTGCTCCCTCAGCACTGACCCTCCGAGAGTACTCACTCGCTCAGCACTGACCCTCCAACAGTTCCCGCTCTCTCAGAGCTGACCCTCCGACAGTTCCTGCTCCCTCTGACCCTCCGACAGTGCCCGCTCCCTCAGCACTGACCTTCCACCAGTGCATGCTCTCTCAGCACTGACCCTCCCACAGCATCCGCTCCCTCAGCACTGACCCTCCCAAAGCGCCCACTTCCTCAGCACTGACCCTCCCAAAGCGCCCACTTCCTCAGCACTGACCCTCCGACTGCGTCTGCTCCCTCAGCACTGGCGCTCCCACAGTGGCTGCTCCCTCAGCACTGACCCTCCGACAGTGTCCGCTCCCTCAGCACTGACCCTCTGACAGCATCTACTCCCTCAGCACTGACCCTCCCATAGCGCCCACTCCCTCAGCACTGACCCTCCAACAGCGCACGCTCCCTCAGCACAGACCCTCCAACAGCGCACGCTCCCTCAGCACAGACACTCCCAAAACGCCTGCTCCCTCAGCACTGACCCTCCAACAGTGCCCATTCCCTCAACACTGACCCTCCGATAGTACCCGATCCCTCAGCGCTGACCTTCTGACAGCGCCTGCTCCCTCAGCACTGACCCTCCGACAGCACCCACTCCCTCAGCACTGACCCTCCGACAGCGCCCACTCCCTCAGCACTGGCGCTCCCACAGTGGCTGCTCCCTCAGCACTGACCTTCCCAAAGCGCCCGTTCCCTCAGCATTAACCCTCCGACAGTACCTGCTCCCTTAACACTGACCCTCCGACGGCGCCCGCCCCCTCAGCACTGACCCTCCAACAGCGCCCGCTACCTCAGCACTGACCCTCCGACAGCACCCGCTACCTCAGCACTGACCCTCCGACAATGCCCGCTACCTCAGCACTGACCCTCCGACAATGCCCGCTACCTCAGCGCTGACCCTCCGACAGTTCCCGCTACCTCAGCACTGACCCTCCGACAGAACCCGCTACCTCAACACTGACCCTCCGACAGTTCCCGCTCCCTCAGCACTGACCCTCCGACAATGCCCGCTACCTCAGCACTGACCCTCCGACAGTTCCCGCTCCCTCAGCACTGACCATCCGACAATGCCCGCTACCTCAGCACTGACCCTCCGACAGTTCCCGCTCCCTCCGCACTGACCCTCCGACGGCGCCTGCTCTCTCAGCACTGACCCTCCGAGAGTACTCACTCGCTCAGCACTGACCCTCCAACAGTTCCCGCTCCCTCAGCACTGACCCTCGACCAGCGCATGCTCTCTCTGCACTGACCCTCCCAGAGCACCCGCTCCCTCAGCACTGACCCTCCCAGAGCACCCGCTCCCTCCGCACTGACCCTCCGACGGCGCCTGCTCTCTCAGCACTGACCCTCCGAGAGTACTCACACGCTCAGCACTGACCCTCCAACAGTTCCCGCTCCCTCAGCACTGACCCTCCACCAGCGCATGCTCTCTCTGCACTGACCCTCCCAGAGCACCCGCTCCCTCAGCACTGACCCTCCCAAAGCGCCCGCTCCCTCAGCACTGACCCTCCGACAGCACCCGCTCCCTCAGCACTGACCCTTCCACAGCACCCACTCCCTCAGCACTGACCTTCCCAAAGCTCCCGTTCCCTCAGCATTAACCCTCCGACAGTGCCCGCTCCCTCAGCGCTGACCTTCTGACAGCGCCCGCTCCCTCAGCACTGGCAGTCCCAAAGCGCCTGCTTCCTCAGCACTGACCCTCCGACAGCACCCACTCCCTCAGCACTGACCCACCGACGGCATTCACTTCCTCAGCACTGACCCTCCGATAGTGTCCACTCCCTCAGCACTGACCCTCCCACAGCACCCACTCCCTCAGCACTGACCCTTCCACAGTGCCTGCTCCCTCAGCACTGACCCTCCACCAGCGCATGCTCTCTCTGCACTGACCCTCCCAGAGCACCCGCTCCCTCAGCACTGACCCTCCCAAAGCGCCCGCTCCCTCAGCACTGACCTCCGACAGCACCCGCTCCCTCAGCACTGACCTTCCCAAAGCGCCCGTTCCCTCAGCATTAACCCTCCGACAGTGCCCGCTCCCTCAGCGCTGACCTTCTGACAGCGCCCGCTCCCTCAGCACTGACAGTCCCAAAGCGCCTGCTTCCTCAGCACTGACCCTCCGACAGCACCCACTCCCTCAGCACTGACCCACCGACGGCATTCACTTCCTCAGCACTGACCCTCCGATAGTGTCCACTCCCTCAGCACTGACCCTCCCACAGCACCCACTCCCTCAGCACTGACCCTTCCACAGTGCCTGCTCCCTCAGCACTGGCGCTCCCACAGTGCCCGCTCCTTCAGCACTGACGCTCCGACAGCGCCCGCCCCCTCAGCACTGACCCTCCGACTGCGCCCGCTCCCTCAGCACTGACCCTCCCACAGTGCCCGCTCCCTCAGCACTGGCGCTCCCACAGCGGCCGCTCCCTCAGCACTGACCTCCGACAGCGCCCACTCCCTCAGTGCTGACCCTCCGACAGCGCCCGCTCCCTCAGCATTAACCCTCCAACAGTGCCCGCTCTCTCAGCACTTACCCGCTGACAGTTCCCACTCCCTCAGCAGTGACCCTCCGACAGTGCCTGCTCTCTCTGCACTGACCCTCCGACAGTTCCCGCTCCCTCAGCTCTGACCCTCCGACAGCGTCTGCTCTCTCTGCACTGACCCTCCCAAAGCACCCGCTCCCTCAGCACTGATCCTCCCACAGCGCCCGCTCCCTCAGCACTGACCCTTCCAAAGCGCCTGGTCCCTCAGCACTGACCCTCCGACTGCGCCCGCTCCCTCAGTGCTGACCCTCCGACAGCGCCCGCTCCCTCAGCATTAACCCTCCAACAGTGCCCGCTCCCTCAGCACTTACCCGCTGACAGTTCCCACTCCCTCAGCAGTGACCCTCCGGCAGTGCCTGCTCCCTTAACACTGACCCTCCGAGAGTACTCATTCGCTCAGCACTGACCCTCCAACAGAGCCTACTCCATCAGCACTGACCCTCCGACAGCGCCCGCTCCCTCAGCACTGACCCTCCGACAGTTCCCGCTCCCTCAGCACTGACCCACCCAAAGCGCCCGCTCCCACAGCATTAACCCTCCAACAGTGCCTGCTCCCTCAGCAATGACCCTCTGACAGTTCCCGCTCCCTCAGCGCTGACCTTCCAACAGTGCCCGATCCCTCAGCACTGACCCTCCGACAGCGCCTGCTCCCTCAGCACTGACCCTCCGAGAGTACTCACTCGCTCAGCGCTGACCTTCCAACAGTGCCCGATCCCTCAGCACTGACCCTCCCACAGCGCCCACTCCCTCAGCACTGACCCTCCGACAGCGACCGCTCCCTCAGCACTGACCTTCCCAAAGCGCCCACTCCCTCCGCACTGACCCTCAAACAGCACCCTCTCCCTCAGCAATGACCCTCCAACAGAGCCTACTCCCTCAGCACTGACCCTCCCCACAGCACCTGCTCCCTCAGCACCGACCTTCCCAAAGCGCCCGGTCCCTCAGCATTAACCCTCCGACTGTGCCTGCTCCCTTAACACTGACCCTCTGACGGCGCCCGCCCCCTTAGCACTGACCCTCCGAAAGCAGCCGCTCCCTCAGTACTGACCCTCTGACAGTCCCCGCTCCCTCAGCGCTGACCCTCTCAAAGCGCCCACTGCCTCAGCACTGACCCTCCCACAGTGCCTGCTCCCTCAGCACTGACCTTCCGACAGCGCCAGCTCCCTCAGCACTGACCCTCTGACGGCGCCCGCCCCCTTAGCACTGACCCTCCGAAAGCAGCCGCTCCCTCAGTACTGACCCGCTGACAGTTCCTGCTCCCTCAGCACTGACTCTCCCAAAGCGCCTCCTCCCTCAGCACTGACCCTCGGACAGCGCCCACTCCCTCAGTGCTGACCCTCCCACAGCACCCGCTCCCTCAGCACTGACCCTCCAACAGTGTCCACTACCTCAGCACTGACCCTCCGACAGCACCCGCTACCTCAGCACTAACCCTCCGACAGTGCCCGCTCCCTCAGCACTGACCCTCCGACAGCACCCGCTACCTCAGCACTGACCCTCCGACAGTGCCCGCACCCTCAGCACTGACCCACCCAAAGCGCCTGCTCCCTCAGCATTAACCCTCCAACAGTGCCCGCTCCCTCAGCACTGACCCTCCAACAGCACCAGCTACCTCAACACTGACCCTCCGACAGTGCCCGCTCCCTCAGCACTGACCCTCTGATAGTTCCCGCTCCCTCAGCACTGACCCTCTGACAGTTCCCGCTCCCTTAGCGCTGACTCTCCGACAGCACCCGCTCCCTCAGCACTCACCCTCTGACAGTGCCCGCTACCTCAGCACTGACCCTCCAACAGTTCCCGCTCCCTCAGCTCTGACCCTCCAACAGCGGCCGCTCCCTCAGCACTAACCTTCCCAAAGCGCCCACTCCCTCAGCACTGGCCCTCTCAAAGCGCCCACTTCCTCAGCACTGACCCTCCGACAGCACCTGCACCCTCAGTGCTGACCCTCCGACAGCGCCCGCTCACTCAGCACTGACCCTCCGACAGCACCTGCACCCTCAGTGCTGACCCTCCGACAGTGCCCGTTACCTCAGCACTGACCCTCTGACAGTTCCCGTTCCCTCAGTGCTGACCCTCCGACAGTGCCCGCTCCCTCAGCACTGACCTTCCCAAAGCGCCCGCTCCCTCAGCATTAACCCTCCAACAGTGCCTGCTCCCTTAACACTGACCCTCCGACAGCGCCCGCTCCCTTGGCACTGACCCTCCGACAGCGCCTGCTCTCTGTGCACTGACCCTCCCAAAGCACCCGCTCCCTCTGCACTGACCCTCCAACAGCGCCTGCCCCCTTAACACTGACCCTCTCAAAGCGCCCACTTCCTCAGCATCGACCCTCCCACAACGCCCATTCCCTCAGCACTGACCGTCCCAAAGCACCTGCTCCCTCAGCACTGACCTTTCCAAAGCGCCTGCTCCCTCTGCACTGACCTTCCCAAAGCGCCCGCTGCCTCAGCATTAACTCTCCGACAGTGCCCGCTCCCTCAGCACTGACCCTCCTACAGTGCCCGCTCCCTCAGCACTGACCCTCTCACAGTGACCGCTCCCTCAGCGCTGACCCACCGACAGTGCCTGCTCGCTCCGCACTGACCCTCCGAGAGTACTCACTCGCTCAGCACTGACCCTTCAACAGAGCCTGCTCCAACAGCACTGGCCCTCCGACTGTGCCCGC
The DNA here is from genome assembly GCF_020745735.1 of Hemiscyllium ocellatum. Lineage (NCBI taxonomy): Eukaryota > Metazoa > Chordata > Chondrichthyes > Orectolobiformes > Hemiscylliidae > Hemiscyllium > Hemiscyllium ocellatum. Next base: position 6,417,287 of record NC_083450.1, read on the forward strand.
TCCCTCAGCACTGACCCTCCGACAGTGCCCGCTACCTCAGCACTGACCCTCCGACAGTTCCCGCTACCTCAGCACTGACCCTCCGACAGTTCCCGCTCCCTCAGACCTGACACTCCGACAGCGCCTGCTCCATCAGCACTGACCCTCCGACAGCGCCCGTTCCCTCAGCACTGACCCTCCGACAGTTCCCGCTCCCTCAGCTCTGACCCTCCAACAGCGCCTGCTCTCTCTGCACTGACCCTCCCAAAGCACCCGCTCCCTCAGCACTGATCCTCCCACAGCGCCCGCTCCCTTAGCGCTGACCGTCCCAAAGCGCCTGCTCCCTCAGCACTGACCCTCCGACAGCATCCGCTCCCTCAGCACTGACCGTTCCAAAGCACCTTCTCCCTGAGCACTGACCCTCCGACAGTGCCCGCTCCCTCAGCGCTGACCCTCCGACAGTGCTCGCTCCCTCAGCACTGTCCCACCCAAAGCGCCCGCTCCCTCAGCATTAACCCTCCAACAGTGCCTCCTCCCTTAACACTGACGCTCCGACAGCGCCCGCTCCCTCAGCACTGACCCTCCGACAGCACCCGCTCCCTGAGCAATGACCCTCCGACAATGCCCGCTCCCTCAGCACTGACCCTCCGACGGCGCCTGCTCCCTCAGCACTGACCCTCCGAGAGTACTCACTCGCTCAGCACTGACCCTCCAACAGTTCCCGCTCTCTCAGAGCTGACCCTCCGACAGTTCCTGCTCCCTCTGACCCTCCGACAGTGCCCGCTCCCTCAGCACTGACCTTCCACCAGTGCATGCTCTCTCAGCACTGACCCTCCCACAGCATCCGCTCCCTCAGCACTGACCCTCCCAAAGCGCCCACTTCCTCAGCACTGACCCTCCGACTGCGTCCGCTCCCTCAGCACTGGCGCTCCCACAGTGGCTGCTCCCTCAGCACTGACCTTCCCAAAGCGCCCGCTGCCTCAGCATTAACCCTCCGACAGTGCCTGCTCCCTCAGCACTGACCCTCCGACAGTGTCCGCTCCCTCAGCACTGACCCTCTGACAGCATCTACTCCCTCAGCACTGACCCTCCCATAGCGCCCACTCCCTCAGCACTGACCCTCCAACAGCGCACGCTCCCTCAGCACAGACCCTCCAACAGCGCACGCTCCCTCAGCACAGACACTCCCAAAACGCCTGCTCCCTCAGCACTGACCCTCCAACAGTGCCCATTCCCTCAACACTGACCCTCCGATAGTACCCGATCCCTCAGCGCTGACCTTCTGACAGCGCCTGCTCCCTCAGCACTGGCGCTCCCACAGTGGCTGCTCCCTCAGCACTGACCTTCCCAAAGCGCCCGTTCCCTCAGCATTAACCCTCCGACAGCACCCGCTACCTCAGCACTGACCCTCCAACAGCGCCCGCTACCTCAGCACTGACCCTCCAACAGCGCCCGCTACCTCAGCACTGACCCTCCGACAGCACCCGCTACCTCAGCACTGACCCTCCGACAATGCCCGCTACCTCAGCACTGACCCTCCAACAGTGCCCGCTCCCTCAGCACTTACCCGCTGACAGTTCCCACTCCCTCAGCAGTGACCCTCCGGCAGTGCCTGCTCTCTCTGCACTGACCCTCCGACAGTTCCCGCTCCCTCAGCTCTGACCCTCCGACAGCGCCTGCTCTCTCTGCACTGACCCTCCCAAAGCACCCGCTTCCTCAGCACTGATCCTCCCACAGCGCCCGCTCCCTCAGCACTGACCCTTCCAAAGCACCTGGTCCCTCAGCACTGACCCTCCGACAGCGTCCGCTCCCTCAGTGCTGACCCTCGGACAGCGCCCGCTCCCTCAGCATTAACCCTCCAACAGTGCCCGCTCCCTCAGCACTTACCCGCTGACAGTTCCCACTCCCTCAGCAGTGACCCTCCGGCAGTGCCTGCTCCCTTAACACTGACCCTCCGAGAGTACTCATTCGCTCAGCACTGACCCTCCAACAGAGCCTACTCCATCAGCACTGACCCTCCGACTGCGCCCGCTCCCTCAGCACTGACCCTCCGACAGTTCCCGCTCCCTCAGCTCTGACCCTCCGACAGCGCCTGCTCTCTCTGCACTGACCCTCCCAAAGCACCCGCTCCCTCAGCACTGATCCTCCCAAAGCGCACGCTCCCTCAGCGCTGACCCTTCCAAAGCGCCTGCTCCCTCAGCACTGACCCTCCGACAGCACCCGCTCCCTCAGCACTGACCCTCCGACGGCGCCTGCTCCCTCAGCACTGACCCTCCGAGAGTACTCACTCGCTCAGCACTGACCCTCCAACAGTTCCCGCTCTCTCAGAGCTGACCCTCCGACAGTTCCTGCTCCCTCTGACCCTCCGACAGTGCCCGCTCCCTCAGCACTGACCTTCCACCAGTGCATGCTCTCTCTGCACTGACCATCCCACAACATCCGCTCCCTCAGCACTGACCCTCCCATAGCGCCCACTCCCTCAGCACTGACCCTTCAACAGCGCACGCTCCCTCAGCACAGACACTCCCAAAATGCCTGCTCCCTCAGCACTGACCCTCCAACAGTGCCCATTCCCTCAACACTGACCCTCCGATAGTACCCGCTCCCTCAGCGCTGACCTTCTGACAGCGCCTGCTCCCTCAGCGCTGACCCTCCGACAGCACCCACTCCCTCAGTACTGACCCTCCAACAGCGCCCACTCCCTCAGCACTGGCGCTCCCACAGTGGCTGCTCCCTCAGCACTGACCTTCCCAAAGCGTCCGTTCCCTCAGCATTAACCCTCCGACAGTACCTGCTCCCTTAACACTGACCCTCCGACGGCGCCCGCCCCCTCAGCACTGACCCTCCAACAGCACCCGCCCCCTCAGCACTGACCCTCCAACAGTGCCCGCTACCTCAGCACTGACCCTCCGACAATGCCCGCTACCTCAGCACTGACTCTCCGACAGTTCCAGCTACCTCAGCACTGACCCTCCGACAGAACCCGCTACCTCAGCACTGACCCTCCGACAGCGGCCACTCCCTCAGGACTGACCCTCCGACAGCACCCACTCCCTCAGCACTGACCCTCCAACAGCGCCCGCTACCTCAGCACTGACCCTCCGACAGCACCCGCTACCTCAGCACTGACCCTCCGACAGAACCCACTCCCTCAGCACTGACACTCCGACAATGCCCGCAACCTCAGCACTGACCCTCCGACAGTGCCCGCTCCCTCAGCACTGACCCTCCGACAATGCCCGCAACCTCAGCACTGACCCTCCGACAGTTCCCGCTCCCTCCGCACTGACCCTCCGACGGCGCCTGCTCCCTCAGCACTGACCCTCCGAGAGTACTCACTCGCTCAGCACTGACCCTCCAACAGTTCCCGCTCCCTCAGCACTGACCCTCCGACAGAACCCGCTACCTCAGCACTGACCCTCCGACAATGCCCGCTACCTCAGCACTGACCCTCCGACAGTTCCCGCTCCCTCAGCACTGACCATCCGACAATGCCCGCTACCTCAGCACTGACCATCCGACAATGCCCGCTCCCTCCGCACTGACCCTCCGACGGCGCCTGCTCCCTCAGCACTGACGCTCCGAGAGTACTCACTCGCTCAGCACTGACCCTCCAACAGTTCCCGCTCCCTCAGCACTGACCCTCCACCAGCGCATGCTCTCTCTGCACTGACCCTCCCAGAGCACCCGCTCCCTCAGCACTGACCCTCCGACAGCACCCGCTCCCTCATCACTGACCCTCCCACAGCACCCACTCCCTCAGCACTGACCCTTCCACAGTGCCTGCTCCCTCAGCACTGACCCTCCGACTGCGCCCGCTCCCTCAGCACTGACCCTCCCACAGTGCCCGCTCCCTCAGCACTGGCGCTCCCACAGCGGCCGCTCCCTCAGCACTGACCTTCCCAAAGCGCCCGCTGCCTCAGCATTAACCCTCCGACAGTGCCTGCTCCCTAAACTCTGACCCTCCAACAGTTCCCGCTCCCTCAGCACTGACCCTCCACCAGCGCATGCTCTCTCTGCACTGACCCTCCCAGAGCACCCGCTCCCTCAGCACTGACCCTCTCAAAGCGCCCGCTCCCTCAGCACTGACCCTCCGACAGCACCCGCTCCCTCAGCACTGACCCTCCCACAGCACCCGCTCCCTCAGCACTGACCCGACAGCATCCACTTCCTCAGCACTGACCCTCCCACAGTGCCCGCTCCCTCAGCACTGGCGCTCCCACAGCGGCCGCTCCCTCAGCACTGACCTTCCCAAAGCGCCCGCTGCCTCAGCATTAACCCTCCGACAGTGCCCGCTCCCTTAACACTGACCCTCCGACAGCGCCCGCTCCCTCAGCACTGACCTCCGACAGTGCCCGCTCCCTCAGCACTGACCCTCTGACAGCACCCGCTCCCTCAGCACTGACCCTCCGACAGCACCCGCTCCCTCAGCACTGACCCTCCCACAGTGCCCGCTCCCTCAGCACTGACCCTCCGACAGCACCCGCTCCCTCAGCACTGAACCACCAACAGTGCCTGGTCCCTCAGCTCTGACCTTCTGACAGCGCCCGCTCCCTCAGCACTGACAGTCCCAAAGCGCCTGCTCCCTCAGCACTGACCCTCCGACAGCACCCTCTCCCTCAGCACTGACCCACCGACGGCATTCACTTCCTCAGCACTGACCCTCCGATAGTGTCCACTCCCTCAGCACTGACCCTCCCACAGCACCCGATCCCTCAGCACTGACCTTCCCAAAGCACCTGTTCCCTCAGCACTGACCCTCCGACAGCGCCCACTCCCTCAGTGCTGACCCTCCGACTGCGCCCGCTCCCTCAGCATTAACCCTCCCACAGCGCCCACTCCCTCAGCACTGACCTTCCCAAAGCGCCCGTTCCCTCAGCATTAACCCTCCGGCAGTGCCTGCTCCCTTAACACTGACCCTCCGAGAGTACTCATTCGCTCAGCACTGACCCTCCAACAGAGCCTACTCCATCAGCACTGAGCCTCCGACAGCGCCCGCTCCCTCAGCACTGACCCTCCAACAGCGCCCGTTCCCTCAGCACTGACCCTCCGACAGTTCCCGCTCCCTCAGCTCTGACCCTCCGACAGCGCCTGCTCTCTCTGCACTGACCCTCCCAAAGCACCCGCTCCCTCAGCACTGACCCTCCCACAGCGCCCGCTCCCTCAGCATTGACCCTCTGACAGTGCCCGCTCCCTCAGCACTGACCCTCCCACAGCGCCCGCTCCCTCAGCATTGACCCTCCGACAGTGCCCGCTCCCTCAGCATTGACCCTCCGACAGTGCCCGCTCCCTCAGCGCTGACCCTCCGACAGAGCCCGCTCCCTCAGCGCTGACCCACCCAAAGCGCCCGCTCCCTCAGCATTAACCCTCCAACAGTGCCTGCTCCCTTAACACTGACGCTCCGACAGCACCCGCTCCCTCAGCACTGACCCTCCGACAATGCCCGCCCCCTCAGCACTGACCCTCCAACAGCGCCCGCTACCTCAGCACTGACCCTCCGACAGCACCCGCTACCTCAGCGCTGACCCTCCGACAATGCCCGCTACCTCAGCACTGACCCTCCGACAGTTCCCGCTCCCTCAGCACTGACCCTCCGACAGAACCCGCTCCCTCAGCACTGACCATCCGACAATGCCCGCTCCCTCAGCACTGACGCTCCGACAGCACCCGCTCCCTCAGCACTGACCCTCCGACGGCGCCCGCCCCCTCAGCACTGACCCTCCAACAGCGCCCGCTACCTCAGCACTGACCCTCCGACAGCACCCGCTACCTCAGCGCTGACCCTCCGACAATGCCCGCTCCCTCAGCACTGACCCTCCGACAGAACCCGCTACCTCAGCACTGACCCTCCGACAGTTCCCGCTCCCTCAGCACTGACCCTCCGACAGTTCCCGCTCCCTCAGCACTGACTCTCCGACGGCGCCTGCTCCCTCAGCACTGACCCTCCGAGAGTACTCACTCGCTCAGCAATGACCCTCCAACAGTTCCCGCTCCCTCAGCACTGACCCTCCACCAGCACATGCTCTCTCTGCACTGACCCTCCCAGAGCACCCGCTCCCTCAGCACTGACCCTCCCAAAGCGCCCGCTCCCTCAGCACTGACCCTCCGACAGCACCCGCTCCCTCAGCACTGACCATCCGACAATGCCCGCTACCTCAGCACTGACCCTCCGACAATGCCCGCTACCTCAGCACTGACCCTCCGACAGTTCCCGCTCCCTCCGCACTGACCCTCCGAGGGCGCCTGCTCCCTCAGCACTGACCCTCCGAGAGTACTCACTCGCTCAGCACTGACCCTTCAACAGTTCCCGCTCCCTCAGCACTGACCCTCCGACAGAACCCGCTACCTCAGCACTGACCCTCCGACAGTTCCCGCTCCCTCAGCACTGACCCTCCGACAATGCCCGCTACCTCAGCACTGACCCTCCGACAATGCCCGCTACCTCAGCACTGACCCTCCGACAGTTCCCGCTCCCTCAGCACTGACCATCCGACAATGCCCGCTACCTCAGCACTGACCCTCCGACAGTTCCTGCTCCCTCCGCACTGACCCTCCGAGGGCGCCTGCTCCCTCAGCACTGACCCTCCGAGAGTACTCACTCGCTCAGCACTGACCCTTCAACAGTTCCCGCTCCCTCAGCACTGACCCTCCACCAGCGCATGCTCTCTCTGCACTGACCCTCCCAGAGCACCCGCTCCCTCAGCACTGACCCTCCCAAAGCGCCCGCTCCCTCAGCACTGACCCTCCGACAGCACCCGCTCCCTCAGCACTGACCCTTCCACAGCACCCACTCCCTCAGCACTGACCTTCCCAAAGCGCCCGTTCCCTCAGCATTAACCCTCCGACAGTGCCTGCTCCCTTAACACTGACCCTCTGACGGCGCCCGCCCCCTCAGCACTGACCCTCCAACAGCACCCGCTACCTCAGCACTGACCCTCCGACAGCACCCGCTACCTCAGCACTGACCCTCCGACAGCACCCGCTACCTCAGCACTGACTCTCCGACAGTTCCAGCTACCTCAGCACTGACCCTCCGACAGAACCCGCTACCTCAGCACTGACCCTCCGACAGTTCCCGCTCCCTCAGCACTGACCCTCCGACAATGCCCGCTACCTCAGCACTGACCCTCCGACAGTTCCCGCTCCCTCAGCACTGACCATCCGACAATGCCCGCTACCTCAGCACTGACCATCCGACAGTTCCCGCTCCCTCCGCACTGACCCTCCGACAGAACCCGCTACCTCAGCACTGACCCTCCGACAGTTCCCGCTCCCTCAGCACTGACCCTCCGACAATGCCCGCTACCTCAGCACTGACCCTCCGACAGTTCCCGCTCCCTCAGCACTGACCCTCCGACAGCACCCGCTCCCTCAGCACTGACCATCCGACAATGCCCGCTACCTCAGCACTGACCCTCCGACAATGCCCGCTACCTCAGCACTGACCCTCCGACAGTTCCCGCTCCCTCCGCACTGACCCTCCGAGGGCGCCTGCTCCCTCAGCACTGACCCTCCGAGAGTACTCACTCGCTCAGCACTGACCCTTCAACAGTTCCCGCTCCCTCAGCACTGACCCTCCGACAGAACCCGCTACCTCAGCACTGACCCTCCGACAGATCCCGCTCCCTCAGCACTGACCCTCCGACAATGCCCGCTACCTCAGCACTGACCCTCCGACAATGCCCGCTACCTCAGCACTGACCCTCCGACAGTTCCCGCTCCCTCAGCACTGACCATCCGACAATGCCCGCTACCTCAGCACTGACCCTCCGACAGTTCCTGCTCCCTCAGCACTGACCCTCCGAGAGTACTCACTCGCTCAGCACTGACCCTTCAACAGTTCCCGCTCCCTCAGCACTGACCCTCCACCAGCGCATGCTCTCTCTGCACTGACCCTCCCAGAGCACCCGCTCCCTCAGCACTGACCCTCCCAAAGCGCCCGCTCCCTCAGCACTGACCCTCCGACAGCACCCGCTCCCTCAGCACTGACCCTTCCACAGCACCCACTCCCTCAGCACTGACCTTCCCAAAGCGCCCGTTCCCTCAGCATTAACCCTCCGACAGTGCCTGCTCCCTTAACACTGACCCTCTGACGGCGCCCGCCCCCTCAGCACTGACCCTCCAACAGCACCCGCTACCTCAGCACTGACCCTCCGACAGCACCCGCTACCTCAGCACTGACTCTCCGACAGTTCCAGCTACCTCAGCACTGACCCTCCGACAGAACCCGCTACCTCAGCACTGACCCTCCGACAGTTCCCGCTCCCTCAGCACTGACCCTCCGACAATGCCCGCTACCTCAGCACTGACCCTCCGACAGTTCCCGCTCCCTCAGCACTGACCATCCGACAATGCCCGCTACCTCAGCACTGACCATCCGACAGTTCCCGCTCCCTCCGCACTGACCCTCCGACAGAACCCGCTACCTCAGCACTGACCCTCCGACAGTTCCCGCTCCCTCAGCACTGACCCTCCGACAATGCCCGCTACCTCAGCACTGACCCTCCGACAGTTCCCGCTCCCTCAGCACTGACCCTCCGACAGCACCCGCTCCCTCAGCACTGACCATCCGACAATGCCCGCTACCTCAGCACTGACCCTCCGACAATGCCCGCTACCTCAGCACTGACCCTCCGACAGTTCCCGCTCCCTCCGCACTGACCCTCCGAGGGCGCCTGCTCCCTCAGCACTGACCCTCCGAGAGTACTCACTCGCTCAGCACTGACCCTTCAACAGTTCCCGCTCCCTCAGCACTGACCCTCCGACAGAACCCGCTACCTCAGCACTGACCCTCCGACAGTTCCCGCTCCCTCAGCACTGACCCTCCGACAATGCCCGCTACCTCAGCACTGACCATCCGACAATGCCCGCTACCTCAGCACTGACCCTCCGACAGTTCCTGCTCCCTCCGCACTGACCCTCCGAGGGTGCCTGCTCCCTCAGCACTGACCCTCCGAGAGTACTCACTCGCTCAGCACTGACCCTTCAACAGTTCCCGCTCCCTCAGCACTGACCCTCCACCAGCGCATGCTCTCTCTGCACTGACCCTCCCAGAGCACCCGCTCCCTCAGCACTGACCCTCCCAAAGCGCCCGCTCCCTCAGCACTGACCCTCCGACAGCACCCGCTCCCTCAGCACTGACCCTTCCACAGCACCCACTCCCTCAGCACTGACCTTCCCAAAGCGCCCGTTCCCTCAGCATTAACCCTCCGACAGTGCCTGCTCCCTTAACACTGACCCTCTGACGGCGCCCGCCCCCTCAGCACTGACCCTCCAACAGCACCCGCTACCTCAGCACTGACCCTCCGACAGCACCCGCTACCTCAGCACTGACCCTCCGACAGCACCCGCTACCTCAGCACTGACTCTCCGACAGTTCCAGCTACCTCAGCACTGACCATCCGACAATGCCCGCTACCTCAGCACTGACCCTCCGACAGTTCCTGCTCCCTCCGCACTGACCCTCCGAGGGCGCCTGCTCCCTCAGCACTGACCCTCCGAGAGTACTCACTCGCTCAGCACTGACCCTTCAACAGTTCCCGCTCCCTCAGCACTGACCCTCCACCAGCGCATGCTCTCTCTGCACTGACCCTCCCAGAGCACCCGCTCCCTCAGCACTGACCCTCCCAAAGCGCCCGCTCCCTCAGCACTGACCCTCCGACAGCACCCGCTCCCTCAGCACTGACCCTTCCACAGCACCCACTCCCTCAGCACTGACCTTCCCAAAGCGCCCGTTCCCTCAGCATTAACCCTCCGACAGTGCCTGCTCCCTTAACACTGACCCTCTGACGGCGCCCGCCCCCTCAGCACTGACCCTCCAACAGCACCCGCTACCTCAGCACTGACCCTCCGACAGTTCCCGCTCCCTCAGCACTGACCCTCCGACAATGCCCGCTACCTCAGCACTGACCCTCCGACAGTTCCCGCTCCCTCAGCACTGACCATCCGACAATGCCCGCTACCTCAGCACTGACCCTCCGACAGTTCCCGCTCCCTCCGCACTGACCCTCCGAGGGCGCCTGCTCCCTCAGCACTGACCCTCCGAGAGTACTCACTCGCTCAGCACTGACCCTTCAACAGTTCCCGCTCCCTCAGCACTGACCCTCCGACAGAACCCGCTACCTCAGCACTGACCCTCCGACAGTTCCCGCTCCCTCAGCACTGACCCTCCGACAATGCCCGCTACCTCAGCACTGACCCTCCGACAATGCCCGCTACCTCAGCACTGACCCTCCGACAGTTCCCGCTCCCTCAGCACTGACCATCCGACAATGCCCGCTACCTCAGCACTGACCCTCCGACAGTTCCCGCTCCCTCCGCACTGACCCTCCGAGGGCGCCTGCTCCCTCAGCACTGACCCTCCGAGGGCGCCTGCTCCCTCAGCACTGACCCTCCGAGAGTACTCACTCGCTCAGCACTGACCCTTCAACAGTTCCCGCTCCCTCAGCACTGACCCTCCACCAGCGCATGCTCTCTCTGAACTGACCCTCCCAGAGCACCCGCTCCCTCAGCACTGACCCTCCCAAAGCGCCCGCTCCCTCAGCACTGACCCTCCGACAGCACCCGCTCCCTCAGCACTGACCCTTCCACAGCACCCACTCCCTCAGCACTGACCTTCCCAAAGCGCCCGTTCCCTCAGCATTAACCCTCCGACAGTGCCTGCTCCCTTAACACTGACCCTCTGACGGCGCCCGCCCCCTCAGCACTGACCCTCCAACAGCGCCCGCTACCTCAGTGCTGACCCTCCGATGGCACCCGCTACCTCAGCACTGACCCTCCAACAGTTCCCGCTACATCAGCACTGACCCTCCGACAGAACCCGCTACCTCAGCACTGACCCTCCGACAGTTCCCGCTCCCTCAGCACTGACCCTCCGACAATGCCCGCTACCTCAGCACTGACCCTCCGACAGTTCCCGCTCCCTCAGCACTGACCATCCGACAATGCCCGCTACCTCAGCACTGACCATCCGACAATGCCCGCTCCCTCCGCACTGACCCTCCGACGGCGCCTGCTCCCTCAGCACTGACGCTCCGAGAGTACTCACTCGCTCAGCACTGACCCTCCAACAGTTCCCGCTCCCTCAGCACTGACCCTCCACCAGCGCATGCTCTCTCTGCACTGACCCTCCCAGAGCACCCGCTCCCTCAGCACTGACCCTCCGACAGCACCCGCTCCCTCAGCACTGACCCTCCCACAGCACCCACTCCCTCAGCACTGACCCTTCCACAGTGCCTGCTCCCTCAGCACTGACCCTCCGACTGCGCCCGCTCCCTCAGCACTGACCCTCCCACAGTGCCCGCTCCCTCAGCACTGGCGCTCCCACAGCGGCCGCTCCCTCAGCACTGACCTTCCCAAAGTGCCCGCTGCCTCAGCATTAACCCTCCGACAGTGCCTGCTCCCTAAACTCTGACCCTCCGACAGCGCCCGCTCCCTCCGCACTGACCCTCCGACAGTGCCCGCTCCCTCAGCACTGTCCCACCCAAAGTGCCCGCTCCCTCAGCGCTGACCCTCCGACAGAGCCTGCTCCCTCAGCACTGACCCACCCAAAGCGCCCGCTCCCTCAGCATTAACCCTCCAACAGTGCCTGCTCCCTTAACACTGACGCTCCGACAGCACCCGCTCCCTCAGCACTGACCCTCCGACAATGCCCGCCCCCTCAGCACTGACCCTCCAACAGCGCCCGCTACCTCAGCACTGACCCTCCGACAGCACCCGCTACCTCAGCGCTGACCCTCCGACAATGCCCGCTACCTCAGCACTGACCCTCCGACAGTTCCCGCTCCCTCAGCACTGACCCTCCGACAGAACCCGCTCTCTCAGCACTGACCATCCGACAATGCCCGCTCCCTCAGCACTGACGCTCCGACAGCACCCGCTCCCTCAGCACTGACCCTCCGACGGCGCCCGCCCCCTCAGCACTGACCCTCCAACAGCGCCCGCTACCTCAGCACTGACCCTCCGACAGCACCCGCTACCTCAGCGCTGACCCTCCGACAATGCCCGCTACCTCAGCACTGACCCTCCGACAGTTCCCGCTCCCTCAGCACTGACCCTCCGACAGAACCCGCTACCTCAGCACTGACCCTCCGACAGATCCCGCTCCCTCAGCACTGACCCTCCGACAGTTCCCGCTCCCTCAGCACTGACTCTCCGACGGCGCCTGCTCCCTCAGCACTGACCCTCCGAGAGTACTCACTCGCTCAGCAATGACCCTCCAACAGTTCCCGCTCCCTCAGCACTGACCCTCCACCAGCACATGCTCTCTCTGCACTGACCCTCCCAGAGCACCCGCTCCCTCAGCACTGACCCTCCCAAAGCGCCCGCTCCCTCAGCACTGACCCTCCGACAGCACCCGCTCCCTCAGCACTGACCATCCGACAATGCCCGCTACCTCAGCACTGACCCTCCGACAATGCCCGCTACCTCAGCACTGACCCTCCGACAGTTCCCGCTCCCTCCGCACTGACCCTCCGAGGGCGCCTGCTCCCTCAGCACTGACCCTCCGAGAGTACTCACTCGCTCAGCACTGACCCTTCAACAGTTCCCGCTCCCTCAGCACTGACCCTCCGACAGAACCCGCTACCTCAGCACTGACCCTCCGACAGTTCCCGCTCCCTCAGCACTGACCCTCCGACAATGCCCGCTACCTCAGCACTGACCCTCCGACAATGCCCGCTACCTCAGCACTGACCCTCCGACAGTTCCCGCTCCCTCAGCACTGACCATCCGACAATGCCCGCTACCTCAGCACTGACCCTCCGACAGTTCCTGCTCCCTCCGCACTGACCCTCCGAGGGCGCCTGCTCCCTCAGCACTGACCCTCCGAGAGTACTCACTCGCTCAGCACTGACCCTTCAACAGTTCCCGCTCCCTCAGCACTGACCCTCCACCAGCGCATGCTCTCTCTGCACTGACCCTCCCAGAGCACCCGCTCCCTCAGCACTGACCCTCCCAAAGCGCCCGCTCCCTCAGCACTGACCCTCCGACAGCACCCGCTCCCTCAGCACTGACCCTTCCACAGCACCCACTCCCTCAGCACTGACCTTCCCAAAGCGCCCGTTCCCTCAGCATTAACCCTCCGACAGTGCCTGCTCCCTTAACACTGACCCTCTGACGGCGCCCGCCCCCTCAGCACTGACCCTCCAACAGCACCCGCTACCTCAGCACTGACCCTCCGACAGCACCCGCTACCTCAGCACTGACCCTCCGACAGCACCCGCTACCTCAGCACTGACTCTCCGACAGTTCCAGCTACCTCAGCACTGACCATCCGACAATGCCCGCTACCTCAGCACTGACCCTCCGACAGTTCCTGCTCCCTCCGCACTGACCCTCCGAGGGCGCCTGCTCCCTCAGCACTGACCCTCCGAGAGTACTCACTCGCTCAGCACTGACCCTTCAACAGTTCCCGCTCCCTCAGCACTGACCCTCCACCAGCGCATGCTCTCTCTGCACTGACCCTCCCAGAGCACCCGCTCCCTCAGCACTGACCCTCCCAAAGCGCCCGCTCCCTCAGCACTGACCCTCCGACAGCACCCGCTCCCTCAGCACTGACCCTTCCACAGCACCCACTCCCTCAGCACTGACCTTCCCAAAGCGCCCGTTCCCTCAGCATTAACCCTCCGACAGTGCCTGCTCCCTTAACACTGACCCTCTGACGGCGCCCGCCCCCTCAGCACTGACCCTCCAACAGCACCCGCTACCTCAGCACTGACCCTCCGACAGCACCCGCTACCTCAGCACTGACCCTCCGACAGCACCCGCTACCTCAGCACTGACTCTCCGACAGTTCCAGCTACCTCAGCACTGACCCTCCGACAGAACCCGCTACCTCAGCACTGACCCTCCGACAGTTCCCGCTCCCTCAGCACTGACCCTCCGACAATGCCCGCTACCTCAGCACTGACCCTCCGACAGTTCCCGCTCCCTCAGCACTGACCATCCGACAATGCCCGCTACCTCAGCACTGACCCTCCGACAGTTCCCACTCCCTCCGCACTGACCCTCCGAGGGCGCCTGCTCCCTCAGCACTGACCCTCCGAGAGTACTCACTCGCTCAGCACTGACCCTTCAACAGTTCCCGCTCCCTCAGCACTGACCCTCCGACAGAACCCGCTACCTCAGCACTTACCCTCCGACAGTTCCCGCTCCCTCAGCACTGACCCTCCGACAATGCCCGCTACCTCAGCACTGACCCTCCGACAATGCCCGCTACCTCAGCACTGACCCTCCGACAGTTCCCGCTCCCTCAGCACTGACCATCCGACAATGCCCGCTACCTCAGCACTGACCCTCCGACAGTTCCCGCTCCCTCCGCACTGACCCTCCGAGGGCGCCTGCTCCCTCAGCACTGACCCTCCGAGGGCGCCTGCTCCCTCAGCACTGACCCTCCGAGAGTACTCACTCGCTCAGCACTGACCCTTCAACAGTTCCCGCTCCCTCAGCACTGACCCTCCACCAGCGCATGCTCTCTCTGCACTGACCCTCCCAGAGCACCCGCTCCCTCAGCACTGACCCTCCCAAAGCGCCCGCTCCCTCAGCACTGACCCTCCGACAGCACCCGCTCCCTCAGCACTGACCCTTCCACAGCACCCACTCCCTCAGCACTGACCTTCCCAAAGCGCCCGTTCCCTCAGCATTAACCCTCCGACAGTGCCTGCTCCCTTAACACTGACCCTCTGACGGCGCCCGCCCCCTCAGCACTGACCCTCCAACAGCGCCCGCTACCTCAGTGCTGACCCTCCGATGGCACCCGCTACCTCAGCACTGACCCTCCAACAGTTCCCGCTACATCAGCACTGACCCTCCGACAGAACCCGCTACCTCAGCACTGACCCTCCGACAGTTCCCGCTCCCTCAGCACTGACCCTCCGACAATGCCCGCTACCTCAGCACTGACCCTCCGACAGTTCCCGCTCCCTCAGCACTGACCATCCGACAATGCCCGCTACCTCAGCACTGGCCATCCGACAATGCCCGCTCCCTCCGCACTGACCCTCCGACGGCGCCTGCTCCCTCAGCACTGACGCTCCGAGAGTACTCACTCGCTCAGCACTGACCCTCCAACAGTTCCCGCTCCCTCAGCACTGACCCTCCACCAGCGCATGCTCTCTCTGCACTGACCCTCCCAGAGCACCCGCTCCCTCAGCACTGACCCTCCGACAGCACCCGCTCCCTCAGCACTGACCCTCCCACAGCACCCACTCCCTCAGCACTGACCCTTCCACAGTGCCTGCTCCCTCAGCACTGACCCTCCGACTGCGCCCGCTCCCTCAGCACTGACCCTCCCACAGTGCCCGCTCCCTCAGCACTGGCGCTCCCACAGCGGCCGCTCCCTCAGCACTGACCTTCCCAAAGCGCCCGCTGCCTCAGCATTAACCCTCCGACAGTGCCTGCTCCCTTAACACTGACCCTCCGACAGCGCCCGCTCCCTCAGCACTGACCTCCGACAGTGCCCGCTCCCTCAGCACTGACCCTCTGACAGCACCCGCTCCCTCAGCACTGACCCTCCGACAGCACCCGCTCCCTCAGCACTGACCCTCCCACAGCGCCCGCTCCCTCAGCACTGACCCTCCGACAGCACCCGCTCCCTCAGCACTGAACCACCAACAGTGCCTGGTCCCTCAGCTCTGACCTTCTGACAGCGCCCGCTCCCTCAGCACTGACAGTCCCAAAGCGCCTGCTCCCTCAGCACTGACCCTCCGACAGCACCCACTCCCTCAGCACTGACCCACCGACGGCATTCACTTCCTCAGCACTGACCCTCCGATAGTGTCCACTCCCTCAGCACTGACCCTCCCACAGCACCCGATCCCTCAGCACTGACCTTCCCAAAGCACCTGTTCCCTCAGCACTGACCCTCCGACAGCGCCCACTCCCTCAGTGCTGACCGTCCGACTGCGCCCGCTCCCTCAGCATTAACCCTCCCACAGCGCCCACTCCCTCAGCACTGACCTTCCCAAAGCGCCCGTTCCCTCAGCATTAACCCTCCGGCAGTGCCTGCTCCCTTAACACTGACCCTCCGAGAGTACTCATTCGCTCAGCACTGACCCTCCAACAGAGCCTACTCCATCAGCACTGAGCCTCCGACAGCGCCCGCTCCCTCAGCACTGACCCTCCAACAGCGCCCGTTCCCTCAGCACTGACCCTCCGACAGTTCCCGCTCCCTCAGCTCTGACCCTCCGACAGCGCCTGCTCTCTCTGCACTGACCCTCCCAAAGCACCCGCTCCCTCAGCACTGACCCTCCCACAGCGCCCGCTCCCTCAGCATTGACCCTCTGACAGTGCCCGCTCCCTCAGCACTGACCGTCCCAAAGCACCTTCTCCCTGAGCACTGACCCTCCGACAGTGCCCGCTCCCTCAGCGCTGACCCTCCGACAGTGCCCGCTCCCTCAGCACTGTCCCACCCAAAGTGCCCGCTCCCTCAGCGCTGACCCTCCGACAGAGCCCGCTCCCTCAGCACTGACCCACCCAAAGCGCCCGCTCCCTCAGCATTAACCCTCCAACAGTGCCTGCTCCCTTAACACTGACGCTCCGACAGCACCCGCTCCCTCAGCACTGACCCTCCGACAATGCCCGCTCCCTCAGCACTGACGCTCCGACAGCACCCGCTCCCTCAGCACTGACCCTCCGACGGCGCCCGCCCCCTCAGCACTGACCCTCCAACAGCGCCCGCTACCTCAGCACTGACCCTCCGACAGCACCCGCTACCTCAGCGCTGACCCTCCGACAATGCCCGCTACCTCAGCACTGACCCTCCGACAGTTCCCGCTCCCTCAGCACTGACCCTCCGACAGAACCCGCTACCTCAGCACTGACCCTCCGACAGTTCCCGCTCCCTCAGCACTGACCCTCCGACAGTTCCCGCTCCCTCAGCACTGACCATCCGACAATGCCCGCTACCTCAGCTCTGACCCTCCGACAGTTCCCGCTCCCTCCGCACTGACTCTCCGACGGCGCCTGCTCCCTCAGCACTGACCCTCCGAGAGTACTCACTCGCTCAGCAATGACCCTCCAACAGTTCCCGCTCCCTCAGCACTGACCCTCCACCAGCACATGCTCTCTCTGCACTGACCCTCCCAGAGCACCCGCTCCCTCAGCACTGACCCTCCCAAAGCGCCCGTTCCCTCAGCATTAACCCTCCGACAGTGCCCGCTCCCTTAACACTGACCCTCCAACAGCGCCCGCTACCTCAGCGCTGACCCTCCGACGGCACCCGCTACCTCAGCACTGACCCTCCAACAGTTCCCGCTACTTCAGCACTGACCCTCCGACAGAACCCGCTCCCTCAGCACTGACCATCCGACAATGCCCGCTACCTCAGCACTGACCATCCGACAATGCCCGCTCCCTCCGCACTGACCCTCCGACGGCGCCTGCTCCCTCAGCACTGACGCTCCGAGAGTACTCACTCGCTCAGCACTGACCCTCCAACAGTTCCCGCTACCTCAGCACTGACCATCCGACAATGCCCGCTCCCTCAGCACTGACCCTCCGACAGTTCCCGCTACCTCAGCACTGACCATCCGACAATGCCCGCTCCCTCCGCACTGACCCTCCGACGGCGCCTGCTCCCTCAGCACTGACGCTCCGAGAGTACTCACTCGCTCAGCACTGACCCTCCAACAGTTCCCGCTCCCTCAGAACTGACCCTCCACCAGCGCATGCTCTCTCTGCACTGACCCTCCGAGAGCACCCGCTCCCTCAGCACTGACCCTCCCAAAGCGCCCACTCCCTCAGCACTGACCCTCCGACAGCACCCGCTCCCTCAGCACTGACCCTCCCACAGCACCCACTCCCTCAGCACTGACCCTTCCACAGTGCCTGCTCCCTCAGCACTGACCCTCCGACTGCGCCCGCTCCCTCAGCACTGACCCTCCCACAGCGCCCGCTCCCTCAGCACTGGCGCTCCCACAGCGGCCGCTCCCTCAGCACTGACCTTCCCAAAGCGCCCGCTGCCTCAGCATTAACCCTCCGACAGTGCCTGCTCCCTAAACACTGACCCTCCGACAGCGCCCGCTCCCTCCGCACTGACCCTCCGTAGGCGCCTGCTCCCTCAGCACTGACCCTCCGAGAGTACTCACTCGCTCAGCACTGACCCTCCAACAGTTCCCGCTCCCTCAGCACTGACCCTCCACCAGCGCATGCTCTCTCTGCACTGACCCTCCCAGAGCACCCGCTCCCTCAGCACTGACCCTCTCAAAGCGCCCGCTCCCTCAGCACTGACCCTCCGACAGCACCCGCTCCCTCAGCACTGACCCTCCGACAGCACCCGCTACCTCAGCACTGACCCTCCCACAGCACCCGCTCCCTCAGCACTGACCCGACAGCATCCACTTCCTCAGCACTGACCCTCCGATAGTGTCCACTCCCTCAGCACTGACCCTCCCACAGCACCCACTCCCTCAGCACTGACCCTTCCACAGTGCCTGCTCCCTCAGCACTGGCGCTCCCACAGTGCCCGCTCCTTCAGCACTGACGCTCCGACAGCGCCCGCCCCCTCAGCACTGACCCTCCGACTGCGCCCGCTCCCTCAGCACTGACCCTCCCACAGTGCCCGCTCCCTCAGCACTGGCGCTCCCACAGCGGCCGCTCCCTCAGCACTGACCCTCCCACAGCACCCGCTCCCTCAGCACTGACCCGACAGCATCCACTTCCTCAGCACTGACCCTCCGATAGTGTCCACTCCCTCAGCACTGACCCTCCCACAGCACCCACTCCCTCAGCACTGACCCTTCCACAGTGCCTGCTCCCTCAGCACTGGCGCTCCCACAGTGCCCGCTCCTTCAGCACTGACGCTCCGACAGCGCCCGCCCCCTCAGCACTGACCCTCCGACTGCGCCCGCTCCCTCAGCACTGACCCTCCCACAGTGCCCGCTCCCTCAGCACTGGCGCTCCCACAGCGGCCGCTCCCTCAGCACTGACCTTCCCAAAGCGCCCGCTGCCTCAGCATTAACCCTCCGACAGTGCCTGCTCCCTCAACACTGACCCTCCGACAGCGCCCGCTCCCTCAGCACTGACCTCCGACAGTGCCCGCTCCCTCAGCACTGACCCTCCGACAGCACCCGCTCCCTCAGCACTGACCCTCCCACAGCACCCGCTCCCTCAGCACTGACCCTCCGACAGTTCCCGCTCCCTCAGCACTGACCCTCCGACAATGCCCGCTACCTCAGCACTGACCATCCGACAATGCCCGCTACCTCAGCACTGACCCTCCGACAGTTCCCGCTCCCTCCGCACTGACCCTCCGAGGGCGCCTGCTCCCTCAGCACTGACGCTCCGAGAGTACTCACTCCCTCAGCACTGACCCTCCGACAGTTCCCGCTCCCTCCGCACTGACCCTCTGACAGCGCCTGCTCCCTCAGCACTGACCCTCCGACAGCACCCGCTTCCTCAACACTGACCCTCTGACAGTTCCCGCTCCCTCAGCGCTGACCCTCCGACAGTGCCCGCTCCCTCAGCACTGACCCTCCCAAAACAGCTGCTCCCTCAGCACTGACCCTCCGACAGCGCCCGCTTCCTCAGCGCTGACCCTCCCACTGTCCCACCCAAAGTGCCTGCTCCCTCAGCGCTGACCCTCCGACAGTGCCCGCTCCCTCAGCACTGACCCACCCAAAGCGCCCGCTCCCTAAGCACTGACCTTGGCAAAGCGCCCGCTCCCTCAGCATTAACCCTCCAACAGTGCCTGCTCCCTTAACACTGACGCTCTGACAGCATCTACTCCATCAGCACTGACGCTCCAACAGCGCCCACTCCCTCAGTGCTGACCCTCCGACAGCGCCCGCTCCCTCAGCGCTGACCCTCCGACAGTTCCCGCTCCGTCAGCGCTGACCCTCCGACAGCGCCCGCTCCCTCAGCACTGACCCACCCAAAGCGCCCGCTCCCTCAGCACTGACCTTCCCAAAGCGCCCGCTTGCTCAGCATTAACCCACCAACAGTGCCTGCTCCCTTAACACTGACCCTCAGAGAGTACTCGCTTACTCAGCACTGACCCTCCGACAGTGCCTGCTCCATAAACACTGACCCTCCGAGAGTACTCACTCGCTCAGCACTGACCCTCCAACAGAGCCTGCTCCATCAGCACTGACCCTCCGACAGTTCCCGCTCCCACAGCTCTGACCCTCCGACAGTGCCTGCTCCCTCCGCACTGACCCTCCAACAGCGCCTGCTCCCTTAACACTGACCCTCCCAAAACGCCCGCTCCCTCAGCACTGACCCTCCAACAGTTCCCGCTCCCTCAGCTCTGACCCTCCAACAGTGCCTGCTCCCTCAGCACTAACCCTCCGACAGCGGCCGCTCCCTCAGCACTGACCTTCCCAAAGCGCCCACTCCCTCAGCACTGACCCTCTCAAAGCGCCCACTTCCTCAGCACTGACCCTCCGACAGCGACCGCTCCCTCAGCACTGACCCTTCCACAGTGCCCGCTCCCTCAGCACTGACCGTCTGACAATGCCCGCTCCTTCAGCACTGACCCTCTGACAGCACCCACTCCCTCAGCGCTGACCCTCCGACAGCACCCACTCCCTCAGCACTGACCGTCCCAAAGCAACTGCTCCCTCAGCACTGACTCTCCCAAAGCGCCCACTTCCTCAGCACTGACCCTCCGACAGCGCCCGCTCCCTCAGCACTGACTCTCCGACAGCACCCGCTCCCTCAGCACTGACCCTCCCAAAGCGCCCGCTCCCTTAGCACTGACCCTCCAACAGTGCCTGCTCCCTTAACACTGATCCTCTGACAGTTCCCGCTCCCTCAGCACTGACCCTCCGACAGTGCCTGCTCCCTTAACACTGACGCTCCGACAGCGCCCGCAACCTCAGCATTGACCCTCCGACAGTTCCTGCTCCCTCAGCAGTGACCCTCCGACAGCGACTGCTCTCTCTGCACTGACCCTCCCACAGCACCCGCTCCTTCAGCACTGACTCTCCCAAAACGCCAACTTCCTCAGCACTGACCCTCTGACAGCGCCCGCTCCCTCAGCACTGACCCTCCCACAGCGGCCATTCCCTCAGCACTGACCTTCCCAAACGCCCGCCTCCTCAGCACTGACCCTCCGACAGTGCCCACTCCCTCAGCGCTGACCCTCCGACAGCGCCTTCACCCTCCGCACTGACCCTACGACAGTGCCCGCTCCCTCAGCGCTGATCCTCTGATACTGCCCGCTTCCTCAGCGCTGACCTTCTGAGAGCGCCCACTCCCTCAGCACTGACCCTCCAAAACGCCTGCTCCCTCAGCACTGACCCTCTCAAAGCACCCACTTCCTCAGCACTGACCCTCCCACAGTGTCCGCTCCCTCAGCACTGACCCTCCGACAGCGGCCGCTCCCTCAGCACTGACCTTCC
The DNA here is from genome assembly GCF_020745735.1 of Hemiscyllium ocellatum. Lineage (NCBI taxonomy): Eukaryota > Metazoa > Chordata > Chondrichthyes > Orectolobiformes > Hemiscylliidae > Hemiscyllium > Hemiscyllium ocellatum. Next base: position 6,438,607 of record NC_083450.1, read on the forward strand.
CAAAGCGCCCACTCCCTCAGCACTGACCCTCTCAAAGCGCCCACTTCCTCAGCACTGACCCTCCGACAGCGACCGCTCCCTCAGCACTGACCCTTCCACAGTGCCCGCTCCCTCAGCACTGACCGTCTGACAATGCCCGCTCCTTCAGCACTGACCCTCTGACAGTTCCCGCTCCCTCAGCGCTGACCCTCCGACAGTGCCCGCTCCCTCAGCATTGACCCTCCCAAAACGCCTGCTCCCTCAGCACTGACCCTCCCACAGCGCCCGCTCCCTCAGCACTGACCCTCCCACAGCACCCGCTACCTCAGCACTGACCCTCCGACAGTTCCCGCTCCCTCAGCGCTCACCCTCTGACAGTTCCCGCTCCCTCAGCGCTGACCCTCCAACAGAGCCCGCACCATCAGCACTGACCCTCCGAGAGTAGTCACTTGCTCAGCACTGACCCTCCGACAGCGCCTGCTCCCTTAACACTGACCCTCCGACAGCGCCCGCTCCCTCAGCACTGACCGTACCAAAGCACCTGCTCCCTCAGCACTGACCCTCCCACATCGCCTGCTCCCACCGCACTGACCCTCCGACAGCACCTACTCCCTCAGCACTGACTCTCCCATAGCGCCCACTCCCTCAGCACTGACCCTCCGACAGCACCCACTCCCTCAGCACTGACCCTCCGACAGTGCCCACTCCCTCAGCACTGACTCTCCCAAAGAGCCCACTCCCTCAGCACTGACCCTCCGACAGCGCCCGCTCCCTCAGCACTGACCCTCGGACAGCGCCCGCTCCCTCAGCACTGACCCTTCCACAGTGCCCGCTCCCTCAGCACTGACCCTCAGACAGCACCCGCTCCCTCAGCACTGACCCTTCCACAGTGCCCGCTCCCTCAGCACTGAACATCTGACAGTTCCCGCTCCCTCAGCGTTGACCCCCTGACAGTGCCCGCTCCTTCAGCACTGACGCTCTGACAGCACCCACTCCCTCAGCGCTGACCCTCCGACAGTTCCCGCTCCCTCAGCACTGACCCTCTCAAAGCGCCCACTGCCTCAGCACTGACCCTCCCACAGCACCCGATCCCTCAGCACTGACCCTCCCACAGCGCCCGCTCCCTCAGCACTGACCCTCCGACAGTGCCCACTCCCTCAGCACTGATCCTCCGACAGCTCCAGCTCCCTCAGCACTGACCGTCCCAAAGCACCTGCTCCCTCAGCACTGACCCTCCAACAGCACCCACTCCCTCAGCACTGACCCTCCGACAGTTCCTGCTCCCTCAGCACTGACTCTCCCAAAGCGTCCACTTCCTCAGCACTGACCCTCCGACAGCGCCCGCTCCTTCAGCACTGACCCTCCGATAGTGCCTGCTCCCTCAGCACTGACCCTTCCACAGTGCCTGCTCCATCAGCACTGACCGTCTGACAGTTCCCGCTCCCTCAGCGCTGACCCTCTGTCAGTGCCCGCTACTTCAGCACTGACCCTCCGACAGCACCCACTCCCTCAGCACTGACCCTCAAAAAGCGCCCACTGCCTCAGCACTGACCCTCCCACAGCGGCCATTCCCTCAGCACTGACCTTCCCAAACGCCCGATCCCTCAGCACTGACCCTCCGACAGTGCCCACTCCCTCAGCGCTGACCCTCCGACAGCGCCTTCACCCTCCGCACTGACCCTACGACAGTGCCCGCTCCCTCAGCGCTGATCCTCTGATACTGCCCGCTTCCTCAGCGCTGACCTTCTGAGAGCGCCCACTCCCTCAGCACTGACCCTCCAAAACGCCTGCTCCCTCAGCACTGACCCTCTCAAAGCACCCACTTCCTCAGCACTGACCCTCCCACAGTGTCCGCTCCCTCAGCACTGACCCTCCGACAGTGCCCGCTCCTTCAGCACTGACCCTCCGACAGCGACCACTCCCTCAGCGCTGACTGTCCCAAAACGCCCGCTCCCTCAGCACTGATCATTCGCCAATGCCAGCACCTTCAGCACCTACCCTCCCAAAGCACCTGCTCCCTCAGCATTGACCCTCCGACAGCACCCGCTTCCTCAACACTGACCCTCTGACAGTTCCCGCTCCCTCAGCGCTGACCCTCCGACAGTGCCCGCTTCCTCAACACTGACCCTCTGACAGTTCCCGCACCCTCAGCGCTGACCCTCCGACAGTGCCCGCTCCCTCAGCATTGACCCTCCCAAAACGCCTGCTCCCTCAGCACTGACCCTCCCACAGCGCCCGCTCCCTCAGCACTGACCCTCCGACAGTTCCCGCTCCCTCAGCGCTGACCCTCCAACAGAGCCCGCACCATCAGCACTGACCCTCCGAGAGTAGTCACTTGCTCAGCACTGACCCTCCGACAGCGCCCGCTCCCTCAGCACTGACCGTACCAAAGCACCTGCTCCCTCAGCACTGACCCTCCCACATCGCCTGCTCCCACCGCACTGACCCTCCGACAGCACCTACTCCCTCAGCACTGACTCTCCCATAGCGCCCACTCCCTCAGCACTGACCCTCCGACAGTTCCCGCTCCCTTAGCACTGACCCTCCGACAGTTCCCGCTCCCTCAGCGCTGACCCTCCAACAGAGCCCGCACCATCAGCACTGACCCTCCGAGAGTAGTCACTTGCTCAGCACTGACCCTCCGACAGCGCCCGCTCCCTCAGCACTGACCGTACCAAAGCACCTGCTCCCTCAGCACTGACCCTCCCATAGCACCCACTCCCTCAGCACTGACCCTCCGACAGCGCCCGCTCCCTCAGCACTGACTCTCCGACAGCGCCCGCTCCCTCAGCGTTGACCGTCTGACAATGCCCGCTCCTTCAGCACTGACCCTCTGACAGCACCCACTCCCTCAGCGCTGACCCTCCGACAGCACCCACTCCCTCAGCACTGACCGGCCCAAAGCGCCCACTTCCTCAGCACTGACCCTCCGACAGCGCCCGCTCCCTCAGCACTGACTCTCCGACAGCACCCACTTCCTCAGCACTGACCCTTCCACAGCACCCACTCCCTCAGCACTGACCTTCCCAAAGCGCCCGCTCCCTCAGCATTAGCCCTCCAACAGTGCCTGCTCCCTTAACACTGATCCTCTGACAGTGCCCGCTTCCTCAACACTGACCCTCTGACAGTTCCCGCTCCCTCAGCGCTGACCCTCCGACAGTGCCCGCTCCCTCAGCATTGACCCTCCCAAAACGCCTGCTCCCTCAGCACTGACCCTCCCACAGCGCCCGCTCCCTCAGCACTGACCCTCCCACAGCACCCGCTACCTCAGCACTGACCCTCCGACAGTTCCCGCTCCCTCAGCGCTCACCCTCCGACAGTTCCCGCTCCCTCAGCGCTGACCCTCCAACAGAGCCCGCACCATCAGCACTGACCCTCCGAGAGTAGTCACTTGCTCAGCACTGACCCTCCGACAGCGCCTGCTCCCTTAACACTGACCCTCCGACAGCGCCCGCTCCCTCAGCACTGACCGTACCAAAGCACCTGCTCCCTCAGCACTGACCCTCCCACATCGCCTGCTCCCACCGCACTGACCCTCCGACAGCACCTACTCCCTCAGCACTGACTCTCCCATAGTGCCCACTCCCTCAGCACTGACCCTCCGACAGCACCCACTCCCTCAGCACTGACCCTCCGACAGCGCCCGCTCCCTCAGCACTGACCCTCGGACAGCGCCCGCTCCCTCAGCACTGACCCTTCCACAGTGCCCGCTCCCTCAGCGCTGACCCTCAGACAGCACCCGCTCCCTCAGCACTGACCCTTCCACAGTGCCCGCTCCCTCAGCACTGAACATCTGACAGTTCCCGCTCCCTCAGCACTGACCCTCGGACAGCGCCCGCTCCCTCAGCACTGACCCTTCCACAGTGCCCGCTCCCTCAGCGCTGACCCTCAGACAGCACCCGCTCCCTCAGCACTGACCCTTCCACAGTGCCCGCTCCCTCAGCACTGACCCTCCGACAGCGCCCACTCCCTCACCGCTGACTGTCCCAAAACGCCCGCTCCCTCAGCACTGATCATTCGACACTGCCAGCACCTTCAGCACTGACCCTCCCAAAGCACCTGCTCCCTCAGCACTGACCCTCCGACAGCACCCGCTTCCTCAACACTGACCCTCTGACAGTTCCCGCTCCCTCAGCGCTGACCCTCCGACAGTGCCCGCTCCCTCAGCATTGACCCTCCCAAAACGCCTGCTCCCTCAGCACTGACCCTCCCACAGCGCCCGCTCCCTCAGCACTGACCCTCCCACAGCACCCGCTACCTCAGCACTGACCCTCCGACAGTTCCCGCTCCCTCAGCGCTGACCCTCCAACAGAGCCCGCACCATCAGCACTGACCCTCCGGGAGTAGTCACTTGCTCAGCACTGACCCTCCGACAGCACCTGCTCCCTTTACACTGACCCTCCGACAGCGCCCGCTCCCTCAGCACTGACCGTACCAAAGCACCTGCTCCCTCAGCACTGACCCTCCCACATCGCCTGCTCCCACCGCACTGACCCTCCGACAGCACCTACTCCCTCAGCACTGACTCTCCCATAGCGCCCGCTCCCTCAGCGCTGACCCTCAGACAGCACCCAGTCCCTCAGCACTGACCCTCCGACAGTTCCCACTCCCTCAGCACTGACTCTCCCAAAGCGCCCACTCCCTCAGCACTGACCCTCCGACAGCGCCCGCTCCGTCAGCATTGACCCCCTGACAGTGCCCGCTCCTTCAGCACTGACCCTCCCACAGCACCCGATCCCTCAGCACTGACCCTCCCAAAGCGCCCGCTCCCTCAGCATTTACCCTCCAACAGCGCCTGCTCTCTCTGCACTGACCCTCCGACAGTGACCGCAACCTCAGAGCTGACCCTCCGACAGCACCCACTCCCTCAGTGCTGACCCTCCAAAACGCCTGCTCCCTCAGCACTGACCCTCTCAAAGCACCCATTTCCTCAGCACTGACCCTCCCACAGTGTCCGCTCCCTCAGCACTGACCCTTCGACACTGCCAGCACCTTCAGCACTGACCCTCCGACAGCGCCCGCTCCCTCAGCACTGACCCTCCGACAGCGCCCGCTCCCTCAGCACTGACCCTCCGACAGCACCCACTCCCTCAGCGCTGACCCTCCGACAGCACCCACTCCCTCAGCACTGACCTTCTGACAGCGCCAGCTCACGCAGCACTGACCCTCTCAAAGCGCCCACTGCCTCAGCACTGAACCTCCCACAGCACCCGATCCCTCAGCACTGACCCTCCGACAGTGCCCGCAACCTCAGAGCTGACCCTCCGACAGCACCCACTCCCTCAGTGCTGACCCTCCGACAGCACCCGCTTCCTCAACACTGACCCTCTGACAGTTCCCGCTCCCTCAGCGCTGACCCTCCGACAGTGCCCGCTTCCTCAACACTGACCCTCTGACAGTTCCCGCACCCTCAGCGCTGACCCTCCGACAGTGCCCGCTCCCTCAGCATTGACCCTCCCAAAACGCCTGCTCCCTCAGCACTGACCCTCCCACAGCGCCCGCTCCCTCAGCACTGACCCTTCGACAGTTCCCGCTCCCTCAGCGCTGACCCTCCAACAGAGCCCGCACCATCAGCACTGACCCTCCGAGAGTAGTCACTTGCTCAGCACTGACCCTCCGACAGCGCCCGCTCCCTCAGCACTGACCGTACCAAAGCACCTGCTCCCTCAGCACTGACCCTCCCACATCGCCTGCTCCCACCGCACTGACCCTCAGACAGCACCCAGTCCCTCAGCACTGACCCTCCGACAGTGCCCAGTCCCTCAGCACTGACTCTCCGACAGCGCCCGCTCCCTCAGCGTTGACCGTCTGACAATGCCCGCTCCTTCAGCACTGACCCTCTGACAGCACCCACTCCCTCAGCGCTGACCCTCTGACAGCACCCACTCCCTCAGCACTGACCGTCCCAAAGCGCCCACTTCCTCAGCACTGACCCTCCGACTGCGTCCGCTCCCTCAGCGTTGACCGTCTGACAATGCCCGCTCCTTCAGCACTGACCCTCTGACAGCACCCACTCCCTCAGCGCTGACCCTCCGACAGCACCCACTCCCTCAGCACTGACCGGCCCAAAGCGCCCACTTCCTCAGCACTGACCCTCCGACAGCGCCCGCTCCCTCAGCACTGACCCTCCGACAGCACCCACTTCCTCAGCACTGACCCTTCCACAGCACCCACTCCCTCAGCACTGACCCTCCCAAAGCGCCCGCTCCCTCAGCACTGACCCTCCGACAGCGCCCGCTCCCTTAGCACTGACCTTCCCAAAGCGCCCGCTCCCTCAGCATTAGCCCTCCAACAGTGCCTGCTCCCTTAACACTGATCCTCTGACAGTGCCCGCTTCCTCAACACTGACCCTCTGACAGTTCCCGCTCCCTCAGCGCTGACCCTCCGACAGTGCCCACTCCCTCAGCATTGACCCTCCCAAAACGCCTGCTCCCTCAGCACTGACCCTCCCACAGCGCCCGCTCCCTCAGCACTGACCCTCCCACAGCACCCGCTACCTCAGCACTGATCCTCCGACAGTTCCCGCTCCCTCAGCGCTCACCGTCTGACAGTTCCCGCTCCCTCAGCGCTGACCCTCCAACAGAGCCCGCACCATCAGCACTGACCCTCCGAGAGTAGTCACTTGCTCAGCACTGACCCTCCGACAGCGCCTGCTCCCTTAACACTGACCCTCCGACAGCGCCTGCTCCCTTAACACTGACCCTCCGACAGCACCCGCTCCCTCAGCACTGACCGTACCAAAGCACCTGCTCCCTCAGCACTGACCCTCCGACAGTGCCTGCTCCCTAAACACTGACCCTCCGAGAGTACTCACTCGCTCAGCACTGACCCTCCAACAGAGCCTGCTTCATCAGCACTGACCCTCCGACAGTTCCCGCTCCCACAGCTCTGACCCTCCGACAGTGCCTGCTCCCTCCGCACTGACCCTCCAACAGCGCCTGCTCCCTTAACACTGACCCTCCCAAAACGCCCGCTCCCTCAGCACTGACCCTCCCAAAATGCCTGCTCCCTCAGCACTGACCCTCCAACAGTTCCCGCTCCCTCAGCTCTGACCCTCCAACAGTGCCTGCTCCCTCAGCACTAACCCTCCGACAGCACCCACTCCCTCAGCACTGACCCTCTCAAAGCGCCCACTTCCTCAGCACTAACCCTCCGACAGCGACCGCTCCCTCAGCACTGACCCTTCCACAGTGCCCGCTCCCTCAGCACTGACCGTCTGACAATGCCCGCTCCTTCAGCACTGACCCTCTGACAGCACCCACTCCCTCAGCGCTGACCCTCCGACAGCACCCACTCCCTCAGCACTGACCGTCCCAAAGCAACTGCTCCCTCAGCACTGACTCTCCCAAAGCGCCCACTTCCTCAGCACTGACCCTCCGACAGTGCCCGCTCCCTCAGCGCTGATAGTCTGATACTGCCCGCTTCCTCAGCGCTGACCTTCTGAGACCGCCCACTCCCTCAGCACTGACCCTCCAAAACGCCTGCTCCCTCAGCACTGACCCTCTCAAAGCACCCACTTCCTCAGCACTGACCCTCCCACAGTGTCCGCTCCCTCAGCACTGACCCTCCGACAGCGGCCGCTCCCTCAGCACTGACCTTCCCAAAGCACCCACTCCCTCAGCACTGACCCTCTCAAAGCGCCCACTTCCTCAGCACTGACCCTCCGACAGCGACCGCTCCCTCAGCACTGACCCTTCCACAGTGCCCGCTCCCTCAGCACTGACCGTCTGACAATGCCCGCTCCTTCAGCACTGACCCTCTGACAGCACCCACTCCCTCAGCGCTGACCCTCCGACAGCACCCACTCCCTCAGCACTGACCGTCCCAAAGCAACTGCTCCCTCAGCACTGACTCTCCCAAAGCGCCCACTTCCTCAGCACTGACCCTCCGACAGTGCCTGCTCCCTAAACACTGACCCTCCGAGAGTACTCACTCGCTCAGCACTGACCCTCCAACAGAGCCTGCTTCATCAGCACTGACCCTCCGACAGTTCCCGCTCCCACAGCTCTGACCCTCCGACAGTGCCTGCTCCCTCAGCACTGACCCTCCAACAGCGCCTGCTCCCTTAACACTGACCCTCCCAAAACGCCCGCTCCCTCAGCACTGACCCTCCCAAAATGCCTGCTCCCTCAGCACTGACCCTCCAACAGTTCCCGCTCCCTCAGCTCTGACCCTCCAACAGTGCCTGCTCCCTCAGCACTAACCCTCCGACAGCACCCACTCCCTCAGCACTGACCCTCTCAAAGCGCCCACTTCCTCAGCACTAACCCTCCGACAGCGACCGCTCCCTCAGCACTGACCCTTCCACAGTGCCCGCTCCCTCAGCACTGACCGTCTGACAATGCCCGCTCCTTCAGCACTGACCCTCTGACAGCACCCACTCCCTCAGCGCTGACCCTCCGACAGCACCCACTCCCTCAGCACTGACCGTCCCAAAGCAACTGCTCCCTCAGCACTGACTCTCCCAAAGCGCCCACTTCCTCAGCACTGACCCTCCGACAGTGCCCGCTCCCTCAGCGCTGATAGTCTGATACTGCCCGCTTCCTCAGCGCTGACCTTCTGAGACCGCCCACTCCCTCAGCACTGACCCTCCAAAACGCCTGCTCCCTCAGCACTGACCCTCTCAAAGCACCCACTTCCTCAGCACTGACCCTCCCACAGTGTCCGCTCCCTCAGCACTGACCCTCCGACAGCGGCCGCTCCCTCAGCACTGACCTTCCCAAAGCACCCACTCCCTCAGCACTGACCCTCTCAAAGCGCCCACTTCCTCAGCACTGACCCTCCGACAGCGACCGCTCCCTCAGCACTGACCCTTCCACAGTGCCCGCTCCCTCAGCACTGACCGTCTGACAATGCCCGCTCCTTCAGCACTGACCCTCTGACAGCACCCACTCCCTCAGCGCTGACCCTCCGACAGCACCCACTCCCTCAGCACTGACCGTCCCAAAGCAACTGCTCCCTCAGCACTGACTCTCCCAAAGCGCCCACTTCCTCAGCACTGACCCTCCCACATCGCCTGCTCCCACCGCACTGACCCTCAGACAGCACCCAGTCCCTCAGCACTGACCCTCCGACAGTGCCCAGTCCCTCAGCACTGACTCTCCGACAGCGCCCGCTCCCTCAGCGTTGACCGTCTGACAATGCCCGCTCCTTCAGCACTGACCCTCTGACAGCACCCACTCCCTCAGCGCTGACCCTCCGACAGCACCCACTCCCTCAGCACTGACCGTCCCAAAGCGCCCACTTCCTCAGCACTGACCCTCCGACTGCGCCCGCTCCCTCAGCGTTGACCGTCTGACAATGCCCGCTCCTTCAGCACTGACCCTCTGACAGCACCCACTCCCTCAGCGCTGACCCTCCGACAGCACCCACTCCCTCATCACTGACCGGCCCAAAGCGCCCACTTCCTCAGCACTGACCCTCCGACAGCGCCCGCTCCCTCAGCACTGACTCTCCGACAGCACCCACTTCCTCAGCACTGACCCTTCCACAGCACCCACTCCCTCAGCACTGACCCTCCCAAAGCGCCCGCTCCCTCAGCACTGACCCTCCGACAGCGCCCGCTCCCTTAGCACTGACCTTCCCAAAGCGCCCGCTCCCTCAGCATTAGCCCTCCAACAGTGCCTGCTCCCTTAATACTGATCCTCTGACAGTGCCCGCTTCCTCAACACTGACCCTCTGACAGTTCCCGCTCCCTCAGCGCTGACCCTCTGACAGTGCCCACTCCCTCAGCATTGACCCTCCCAAAACGCCTGCTCCCTCAGCACTGACCCTCCCACAGCGCCCGCTCCCTCAGCACTGACCCTCCCACAGCACCCGCTACCTCAGCACTGATCCTCCAACAGTTCCCGCTCCCTCAGCGCTCACCGTCTGACAGTTCCCGCTCCCTCAGCGCTGACCCTCCAACAGAGCCCGCACCATCAGCACTGACCCTCCGAGAGTAGTCACTTGCTCAGCACTGACCCTCCGACAGCGCCTGCTCCCTTAACACTGACCCTCCGACAGCACCCGCTCCCTCAGCACTGACCGTACCAAAGCACCTGCTCCCTCAGCACTGACCCTCCGACAGTGCCTGCTCCCTAAACACTGACCCTCCGAGAGTACTCACTCGCTCAGCACTGACCCTCCAACAGAGCCTGCTTCATCAGCACTGACCCTCCGACAGTTCCCGCTCCCACAGCTCTGACCCTCGGACAGTGCCTGCTCCCTCCGCACTGACCCTCCAACAGCGCCTGCTCCCTTAACACTGACCCTCCCAAAACGCCCGCTCCCTCAGCACTGACCCTCCCAAAATGCCTGCTCCCTCAGCACTGACCCTCCAACAGTTCCCGCTCCCTCAGCTCTGACCCTCCAACAGTGCCTGCTCCCTCAGCACTAACCCTCCGACAGCACCCACTCCCTCAGCACTGACCCTCTCAAAGCGCCCACTTCCTCAGCACTAACCCTCCGACAGCGACCGCTCCCTCAGCACTGACCCTTCCACAGTGCCCGCTCCCTCAGCACTGACCGTCTGACAATGCCCGCTCCTTCAGCACTGACCCTCTGACAGCACCCACTCCCTCAGCGCTGACCCTCCGACAGCACCCACTCCCTCAGCACTGACCGTCCCAAAGCAACTGCTCCCTCAGCACTGACTCTCCCAAAGCGCCCACTTCCTCAGCACTGACCCTCCGACAGTGCCCGCTCCCTCAGCGCTGATAGTCTGATACTGCCCGCTTCCTCAGCGCTGACCTTCTGAGACCGCCCACTCCCTCAGCACTGACCCTCCAAAACGCCTGCTCCCTCAGCACTGACCCTCTCAAAGCACCCACTTCCTCAGCACTGACCCTCCCACAGTGTCCGCTCCCTCAGCACTGACCCTCCGACAGCGGCCGCTCCCTCAGCACTGACCTTCCCAAAGCACCCACTCCCTCAGCACTGACCCTCTCAAAGCGCCCACTTCCTCAGCACTGACCCTCCGACAGCGACCGCTCCCTCAGCACTGACCCTTCCACAGTGCCCGCTCCCTCAGCACTGACCGTCTGACAATGCCCGCTCCTTCAGCACTGACCCTCTGACAGCACCCACTCCCTCAGCGCTGACCCTCCGACAGCACCCACTCCCTCAGCACTGACCGTCCCAAAGCAACTGCTCCCTCAGCACTGACTCTCCCAAAGCGCCCACTTCCTCAGCACTGACCCTCCGACAGCGCCCGCTCCCTCAGCACTGACCCTTCCACAGTGCCCGCTCCCTCAGCACTGACCGTCTGACAATGCCCGCTCCTTCAGCACTGACCCTCTGACAGCACCCACTCCCTCAGCGCTGACCCTCCGACAGCACCCACTCCCTCAGCACTGACCGTCCCAAAGCAACTGCTCCCTCAGCACTGACTCTCCCAAAGCGCCCACTTCCTCAGCACTGACCCTCCGACAGCGCCCGCTCCTTCAGCACTGACTCTCCGACAGCACCCACTCCCTCAGCGCTGACTCTCCGACAGCACCCACTCCCTCAGCACTGACCGTCCCAAAGCAACTGCTCCCTCAGCACTGACTCTCCCAAAGCGCCCACTTCCTCAGCACTGACCCTCCGACAGCGCCCGCTCCCTCAACACTGACTCTCCCAAAGCGCCCACTTCCTCAGCACTGACCCTACGACAGTGCCCGCTCCCTCAGCGCTGATCCTCTGATACTGCCCGCTTCCTCAGCGCTGACCTTCTGAGAGCGCCCACTCCCTCAGCACTGACCCTCCAAAACGCCTGCTCCCTCAGCACTGACCCTCTCAAAGCACCCACTTCCTCAGCACTGACCCTCCCACAGTGTCCGCTTCCTCAGCACTGACCCTCCGACAGTGGCCGCTCCCTCAGCACTGACCTTCCCAAAGCGCCCACTCCCTCAGCACTGACCCTCTCAAAGCGCCCACTTCCTCAGCACTGACCCTCCGACAGCGACCGCTCCCTCAGCACTGACCCTTCCACAGTGCCCGCTCCCTCAGCACTGACCGTCTGACAATGCCCGCTCCTTCAGCACTGACCCTCTGACAGCACCCACTCCCTCAGCGCTGACCCTCCGACAGCACCCACTCCCTCAGCACTGACCCTCTGACAGTTCCCGCTCCCTCAGCGCTGACCCTCCGACAGTGCCCGCTCCCTCAGCATTGACCCTCCCAAAACGCCTGCTCCCTCAGCACTGACCCTCCCACAGCGCCCGCTCCCTCAGCACTGACCCTCCCACAGCACCCGCTACCTCAGCACTGACCCTCCGACAGTTCCCGCTCCCTCAGCGCTCACCCTCTGACAGTTCCCGCTCCCTCAGCGCTGACCCTCCAACAGAGCCCGCACCATCAGCACTGACCCTCCGAGAGTAGTCACTTGCTCAGCACTGACCCTCCGACAGCGCCTGCTCCCTTAACACTGACCCTCCGACAGCGCCCGCTCCCTCAGCACTGACCGTACCAAAGCACCTGCTCCCTCAGCACTGACCCTCCCACATCGCCTGCTCCCACCGCACTGACCCTCCGACAGCACCTACTCCCTCAGCACTGACTCTCCCATAGCGCCCACTCCCTCAGCACTGACCCTCCGACAGCACCCACTCCCTCAGCACTGACCCTCCGACAGTGCCCACTCCCTCAGCACTGACTCTCCGAAAGAGCCCACTCCCTCAGCACTGACCCTCCGACAGCGCCCGCTCCCTCAGCACTGACACTCGGACAGCGCCCGCTCCCTCAGCACTGACCCTTCCACAGTGCCCGCTCCCTCAGCACTGACCCTCAGACAGCACCCACTCCCTCAGCACTGACCCTTCCACAGTGCCCGCTCCCTCAGCACTGAACATCTGACAGTTCCCGCTCCCTCAGCGTTGACCCCCTGACAGTGCCCGCTCCTTCAGCACTGACGCTCTGACAGCACCCACTCCCTCAGCGCTGACCCTCCGACAGTTCCCGCTCCCTCAGCGCTGACCCTCCAACAGAGCCCGCACCATCAGCACTGACCCTCCGGGAGTAGTCACTTGCTCAGCACTGACCCTCCGACAGCACCTGCTCCCTTTACACTGACCCTCCGACAGCGCCCGCTCCCTCAGCACTGACCGTACCAAAGCACCTGCTCCCTCAGCACTGACCCTCCCACATCGCCTGCTCCCACCGCACTGACCCTCCGACAGCACCTACTCCCTCAGCACTGACTCTCCCATAGCGCCCGCTCCCTCAGCGCTGACCCTCAGACAGCACCCAGTCCCTCAGCACTGACCCTCCGACAGTTCCCACTCCCTCAGCACTGACTCTCCCAAAGCGCCCACTCCCTCAGCACTGACCCTCCGACAGCGCCCGCTCCGTCAGCATTGACCCCCTGACAGTGCCCGCTCCTTCAGCACTGACCCTCTCAAAGCGCCCACTGCCTCAGCACTGACCCTCCCACAGCACCCGATCCCTCAGCACTGACCCTCCCAAAGCGCCCGCTCCCTCAGCATTTACCCTCCAACAGCGCCTGCTCTCTCTGCACTGACCCTCCGACAGTGACCGCAACCTCAGAGCTGACCCTCCGACAGCACCCACTCCCTCAGTGCTGACCCTCCAAAACGCCTGCTCCCTCAGCACTGACCCTCTCAAAGCACCCATTTCCTCAGCACTGACCCTCCCACAGTGTCCGCTCCCTCAGCACTGACCCTTCGACACTGCCAGCACCTTCAGCACTGACCCTCCCACAGTGTCCGCTCCCTCAGCACTGACCCTTCGACACTGCCAGCACCTTCAGCACTGACCCTCCGACAGCGCCCGCTCCCTCAGCACTGACCCTCCGACAGCGCCCGCTCCCTCAGCACTGACCCTCCGACAGCACCCACTCCCTCAGCGCTGACCCTCCGACAGCACCCACTCCCTCAGCACTGACCTTCTGACAGCGCCAGCTCACGCAGCACTGACCCTCTCAAAGCGCCCACTGCCTCAGCACTGAACCTCCCACAGCACCCGATCCCTCAGCACTGACCCTCCGACAGTGCCCGCAACCTCAGAGCTGACCCTCCGACAGCACCCACTCCCTCAGTGCTGACCCTCCGACAGCACCCGCTTCCTCAACACTGACCCTCTGACAGTTCCCGCACCCTCAGCGCTGACCCTCCGACAGTGCCCGCTCCCTCAGCATTGACCCTCCCAAAACGCCTGCTCCCTCAGCACTGACCCTCCCACAGCGCCCGCTCCCTCAGCACTGACCCTTCGACAGTTCCCGCTCCCTCAGCGCTGACCCTCCAACAGAGCCCGCACCATCAGCACTGACCCTCCGAGAGTAGTCACTTGCTCAGCACTGACCCTCCGACAGCGCCCGCTCCCTCAGCACTGACCGTACCAAAGCACCTGCTCCCTCAGCACTGACCCTCCCACATCGCCTGCTCCCACCGCACTGACCCTCAGACAGCACCCAGTCCCTCAGCACTGACCCTCCGACAGTGCCCAGTCCCTCAGCACTGACTCTCCGACAGCGCCCGCTCCCTCAGCGTTGACCGTCTGACAATGCCCGCTCCTTCAGCACTGACCCTCTGACAGCACCCACTCCCTCAGCGCTGACCCTCCGACAGCACCCACTCCCTCAGCACTGACCGTCCCAAAGCGCCCACTTCCTCAGCACTGACCCTCCGACTGCGCCCGCTCCCTCAGCGTTGACCGTCTGACAATGCCCGCTCCTTCAGCACTGACCCTCTGACAGCACCCACTCCCTCAGCGCTGACCCTCCGACAGCACCCACTCCCTCAGCACTGACCGGCCCAAAGCGCCCACTTCCTCAGCACTGACCCTCCGACAGCGCCCGCTCCCTCAGCACTGACCCTCCGACAGCACCCACTTCCTCAGCACTGACCCTTCCACAGCACCCACTCCCTCAGCACTGACCCTCCCAAAGCGCCCGCTCCCTCAGCACTGACCCTCCGACAGCGCCCGCTCCCTTAGCACTGACCTTCCCAAAGCGCCCGCTCCCTCAGCATTAGCCCTCCAACAGTGCCTGCTCCCTTAACACTGATCCTCTGACAGTGCCCGCTTCCTCAACACTGACCCTCTGACAGTTCCCGCTCCCTCAGCGCTGACCCTCCGACAGTGCCCACTCCCTCAGCATTGACCCTCCCAAAACGCCTGCTCCCTCAGCACTGACCCTCCCACAGCGCCCGCTCCCTCAGCACTGACCCTCCCACAGCACCCGCTACCTCAGCACTGATCCTCCGACAGTTCCCGCTCCCTCAGCGCTCACCGTCTGACAGTTCCCGCTCCCTCAGCGCTGACCCTCCAACAGCGCCTGCTCCCTTAACACTGACCCTCCGACAGCACCCGCTCCCTCAGCACTGACCGTACCAAAGCACCTGCTCCCTCAGCACTGACCCTCCGACAGTGCCTGCTCCCTAAACACTGACCCTCCGAGAGTACTCACTCGCTCAGCACTGACCCTCCAACAGAGCCTGCTTCATCAGCACTGACCCTCCGACAGTTCCCGCTCCCACAGCTCTGACCCTCCGACAGTGCCTGCTCCCTCCGCACTGACCCTCCAACAGCGCCTGCTCCCTTAACACTGACCCTCGCAAAACGCCCGCTCCCTCAGCACTGACCCTCCCAAAATGCCTGCTCCCTCAGCACTGACCCTCCAACAGTTCCCGCTCCCTCAGCTCTGACCCTCCAACAGTGCCTGCTCCCTCAGCACTAACCCTCCGACAGCACCCACTCCCTCAGCACTGACCCTCCAACAGTTCCCGCTCCCTCAGCTCTGACCCTCCAACAGTGCCCGCTCCCTCAGCACTGACCGTCTGACAATGCCCGCTCCTTCAGCACTGACCCTCTGACAGCACCCACTCCCTCAGCGCTGACCCTCCGACAGCACCCACTCCCTCAGCACTGACCGTCCCAAAGCAACTGCTCCCTCAGCACTGACTCTCCCAAAGCGCCCACTTCCTCAGCACTGACCCTCCGACAGTGCCCGCTCCCTCAGCGCTGATAGTCTGATACTGCCCGCTTCCTCAGCGCTGACCTTCTGAGAGCGCCCACTCCCTCAGCACTGACCCTCCAAAACGCCTGCTCCCTCAGCACTGACCCTCTCAAAGCACCCACTTCCTCAGCACTGACCCTCCCACAGTGTCCGCTCCCTCAGCACTGACCCTCCGACAGCGGCCGCTCCCTCAGCACTGACCTTCCCAAAGCACCCACTCCCTCAGCACTGACCCTCTCAAAGCGCCCACTTCCTCAGCACTGACCCTCCGACAGCGACCGCTCCCTCAGCACTGACCCTTCCACAGTGCCCGCTCCCTCAGCACTGACCGTCTGACAATGCCCGCTCCTTCAGCACTGACCCTCTGACAGCACCCACTCCCTCAGCGCTGACCCTCCGACAGCACCCACTCCCTCAGCACTGACCGTCCCAAAGCAACTGCTCCCTCAGCACTGACTCTCCCAAAGCGCCCACTTCCTCAGCACTGACCCTCCCACATCGCCTGCTCCCACCGCACTGACCCTCAGACAGCACCCAGTCCCTCAGCACTGACCCTCCGACAGTGCCCAGTCCCTCAGCACTGACTCTCCGACAGCGCCCGCTCCCTCAGCGTTGACCGTCTGACAATGCCCGCTCCTTCAGCACTGACCCTCTGACAGCACCCACTCCCTCAGCGCTGACCCTCTGACAGCACCCACTCCCTCAGCACTGACCGTCCCAAAGCGCCCACTTCCTCAGCACTGACCCTCCGACTGCGCCCGCTCCCTCAGCGTTGACCGTCTGACAATGCCCGCTCCTTCAGCACTGACCCTCTGACAGCACCCACTCCCTCAGCGCTGACCCTCCGACAGCACCCACTCCCTCAGCACTGACCGGCCCAAAGCGCCCACTTCCTCAGCACTGACCCTCCGACAGCGCCCGCTCCCTCAGCACTGACTCTCCGACAGCACCCACTTCCTCAGCACTGACCCTTCCACAGCACCCACTCCCTCAGCACTGACCCTCCCAAAGCGCCCGCTCCCTCAGCACTGACCCTCCGACAGCGCCCGCTCCCTTAGCACTGACCTTCCCAAAGCGCCCGCTCCCTCAGCATTAGCCCTCCAACAGTGCCTGCTCCCTTAATACTGATCCTCTGACAGTGCCCGCTTCCTCAACACTGACCCTCTGACAGTTCCCGCTCCCTCAGCGCTGACCCTCTGACAGTGCCCACTCCCTCAGCATTGACCCTCCCAAAACGCCTGCTCCCTCAGCACTGACCCTCCCACAGCGCCCGCTCCCTCAGCACTGACCCTCCCACAGCACCCGCTACCTCAGCACTGATCCTCCGACAGTTCCCGCTCCCTCAGCGCTCACCGTCTGACAGTTCCCGCTCCCTCAGCGCTGACCCTCCAACAGAGCCCGCACCATCAGCACTGACCCTCCGAGAGTAGTCACTTGCTCAGCACTGACCCTCCGACAGCGCCTGCTCCCTTAACACTGACCCTCCGACAGCACCCGCTCCCTCAGCACTGACCGTACCAAAGCACCTGCTCCCTCAGCACTGACCCTCCGACAGTGCCTGCTCCCTAAACACTGACCCTCCGAGAGTACTCACTCGCTCAGCACTGACCCTCCAACAGAGCCTGCTTCATCAGCACTGACCCTCCGACAGTTCCCGCTCCCACAGCTCTGACCCTCCGACAGTGCCTGCTCCCTCCGCACTGACCCTCCAACAGCGCCTGCTCCCTTAACACTGACCCTCCCAAAACGCCCGCTCCCTCAGCACTGACCCTCCCAAAATGCCTGCTCCCTCAGCACTGACCCTCCAACAGTTCCCGCTCCCTCAGCTCTGACCCTCCAACAGTGCCTGCTCCCTCAGCACTAACCCTCCGACAGCACCCACTCCCTCAGCACTGACCCTCTCAAAGCGCCCACTTCCTCAGCACTAACCCTCCGACAGCGACCGCTCCCTCAGCACTGACCCTTCCACAGTGCCCGCTCCCTCAGCACTGACCGTCTGACAATGCCCGCTCCTTCAGCACTGACCCTCTGACAGCACCCACTCCCTCAGCGCTGACCCTCCGACAGCACCCACTCCCTCAGCACTGACCGTCCCAAAGCAACTGCTCCCTCAGCACTGACTCTCCCAAAGCGCCCACTTCCTCAGCACTGACCCTCCGACAGTGCCCGCTCCCTCAGCGCTGATAGTCTGATACTGCCCGCTTCCTCAGCGCTGACCTTCTGAGACCGCCCACTCCCTCAGCACTGACCCTCCAAAACGCCTGCTCCCTCAGCACTGACCCTCTCAAAGCACCCACTTCCTCAGCACTGACCCTCCCACAGTGTCCGCTCCCTCAGCACTGACCCTCCGACAGCGGCCGCTCCCTCAGCACTGACCTTCCCAAAGCACCCACTCCCTCAGCACTGACCCTCTCAAAGCGCCCACTTCCTCAGCACTGACCCTCCGACAGCGACCGCTCCCTCAGCACTGACCCTTCCACAGTGCCCGCTCCCTCAGCACTGACCGTCTGACAATGCCCGCTCCTTCAGCACTGACCCTCTGACAGCACCCACTCCCTCAGCGCTGACCCTCCGACAGCACCCACTCCCTCAGCACTGACCGTCCCAAAGCAACTGCTCCCTCAGCACTGACTCTCCCAAAGCGCCCACTTCCTCAGCACTGACCCTCCGACAGCGCCCGCTCCCTCAGCACTGACCCTTCCACAGTGCCCGCTCCCTCAGCACTGACCGTCTGACAATGCCCGCTCCTTCAGCACTGACCCTCTGACAGCACCCACTCCCTCAGCGCTGACCCTCCGACAGCACCCACTCCCTCAGCACTGACCGTCCCAAAGCAACTGCTCCCTCAGCACTGACTCTCCCAAAGCGCCCACTTCCTCAGCACTGACCCTCCGACAGCGCCCGCTCCTTCAGCACTGACTCTCCGACAGCACCCACTCCCTCAGCGCTGACTCTCCGACAGCACCCACTCCCTCAGCACTGACTCTCCCAAAGCGCCCACTTCCTCAGCACTGACCCTCCGACAGCGCCCGCTCCCTCAACACTGACTCTCCCAAAGCGCCCACTTCCTCAGCACTGACCCTACGACAGTGCCCGCTCCCTCAGCGCTGATCCTCTGATACTGCCCGCTTCCTCAGCGCTGACCTTCTGAGAGCGCCCACTCCCTCAGCACTGACCCTCCAAAACGCCTGCTCCCTCAGCACTGACCCTCTCAAAGCACCCACTTCCTCAGCACTGACCCTCCCACAGTGTCCGCTTCCTCAGCACTGACCCTCCGACAGTGGCCGCTCCCTCAGCACTGACCTTCCCAAAGCGCCCACTCCCTCAGCACTGACCCTCTCAAAGCGCCCACTTCCTCAGCACTGACCCTCCGACAGCGACCGCTCCCTCAGCACTGACCCTTCCACAGTGCCCGCTCCCTCAGCACTGACCGTCTGACAATGCCCGCTCCTTCAGCACTGACCCTCTGACAGCACCCACTCCCTCAGCGCTGACCCTCCGACAGCACCCACTCCCTCAGCACTGACCCTCTGACAGTTCCCGCTCCCTCAGCGCTGACCCTCCGACAGTGCCCGCTCCCTCAGCATTGACCCTCCCAAAACGCCTGCTCCCTCAGCACTGACCCTCCCACAGCGCCCGCTCCCTCAGCACTGACCCTCCCACAGCACCCGCTACCTCAGCACTGACCCTCCGACAGTTCCCGCTCCCTCAGCGCTCACCCTCTGACAGTTCCCGCTCCCTCAGCGCTGACCCTCCAACAGAGCCCGCACCATCAGCACTGACCCTCCGAGAGTAGTCACTTGCTCAGCACTGACCCTCCGACAGCGCCTGCTCCCTTAACACTGACCCTCCGACAGCGCCCGCTCCCTCAGCACTGACCGTACCAAAGCACCTGCTCCCTCAGCACTGACCCTCCCACATCGCCTGCTCCCACCGCACTGACCCTCCGACAGCACCTACTCCCTCAGCACTGACCCTCCGACAGTGCCCACTCCCTCAGCACTGACTCTCCGAAAGAGCCCACTCCCTCAGCACTGACCCTCCGACAGCGCCCGCTCCCTCAGCACTGACACTCGGACAGCGCCCGCTCCCTCAGCACTGACCCTTCCACAGTGCCCGCTCCCTCAGCACTGACCCTCAGACAGCACCCACTCCCTCAGCACTGACCCTTCCACAGTGCCCGCTCCCTCAGCACTGAACATCTGACAGTTCCCGCTCCCTCAGCGTTGACCCCCTGACAGTGCCCGCTCCTTCAGCACTGACGCTCTGACAGCACCCACTCCCTCAGCGCTGACCCTCCGACAGTTCCCGCTCCCTCAGCACTGACCCTCTCAAAGCGCCCACTGCCTCAGCACTGACCCTCCGACAGCACCCGATCCCTCAGCACTGACCCTCCCACAGCGCCCGCTCCCTCAGCACTGACCCTCCGACAGTGCCCACTCCCTCAGCACTGATCCTCCGACAGCACCAGCTCCCTCAGCACTGACCGTCCCAAAGCACCTGCTCCCTCAGCACTGACCCTCCAACAGCACCCACTCCCTCAGCACTGACCCTCCGACAGTTCCTGCTCCCTCAGCACTGACTCTCCCAAAGCGTCCACTTCCTCAGCACTGACCCTCCGACAGCGCCCGCTCCCTCAGCACTGACCCTCAGACAGCACCCGCTCCCTCAGCACTGACCCTCCGATAGTGCCTGCTCCCTCAGCACTGACCCTTCCACAGTGCCTGCTCCATCAGCACTGACCGTCTGACAGTTCCCGCTCCCTCAGCGCTGACCCTCTGTCAGTGCCCGCTACTTCAGCACTGACCCTCCGACAGCACCCACTCCCTCAGCACTGACCCTCAAAAAGCGCCCACTGCCTCAGCACTGACCCTCCCACAGCGGCCATTCCCTCAGCACTGACCTTCCCAAACGCCCGATCCCTCAGCACTGACCCTCCGACAGTGCCCACTCCCTCAGCGCTGACCCTCCGACAGCGCCTTCACCCTCCGCACTGACCCTACGACAGTGCCCGCTCCCTCAGCGCTGATCCTCTGATACTGCCCGCTTCCTCAGCGCTGACCTTCTGAGAGCGCCCACTCCCTCAGCACTGACCCTCCAAAACGCCTGCTCCGTCAGCACTGACCCTCTCAAAGCACCCACTTCCTCAGCACTGACCCTCCCACAGTGTCCGCTCCCTCAGCACTGACCCTCCGACAGTGCCCGCTCCTTCAGCACTGACCCTCCGACAGCGCCCACTCCCTCAGCGCTGACTGTCCCAAAACGCCCGCTCCCTCAGCACTGATCATTCGCCAATGCCAGCACCTTCAGCACCTACCCTCCCAAAGCACCTGCTCCCTCAGCACTGACCCTCCGACAGCACCCGCTTCCTCAACGCTGACCCTCTGACAGTTCCCGCTCCCTCAGCGCTGACCCTCCGACAGTGCCTGCTTCCTCAACACTGACCCTCTGACAGTTCCCGCTCCCTCAGCGCTGACCCTCCGACAGTGCCCGCTCCCTCAGCATTGACCCTCCCAAAACGCCTGCTCCCTCAGCACTGACCCTCCCACAGCGCCCGCTCCCTCAGCACTGACCCTCCGACAGTTCCCGCTCCCTCAGCACTGACCCTCCGACAGTTCCCGCTCCCTCAGCGCTGACCCTCCAACAGAGCCCGCACCATCAGCACTGACCCTCCGAGAGTAGTCACTTGCTCAGCACTGACCCTCCGACAGCGCCCGCTCCCTCAGCACTGACCGTACCAAAGCACCTGCTCCCTCAGCACTGACCCTCCCACATCGCCTGCTCCCACCGCACTGACCCTCGGACAGCGCCCGCTCCCTCAGCACTGACCCTTCCACAGTGCCCGCTCCCTCAGCGCTGACCCTCAGACAGCACCCGCTCCCTCAGCACTGACCCTTCCACAGTGCCCGCTCCCTCAGCACTGAACATCTGACAGTTCCCGCTCCCTCAGCACTGACCCTCGGACAGCGCCCGCTCCCTCAGCACTGACCCTTCCACAGTGCCCGCTCCCTCAGCGCTGACCCTCAGACAGCACCCGCTCCCTCAGCACTGACCCTTCCACAGTGCCCGCTCCCTCAGCACTGAACATCTGACAGTTCCCGCTCCCTCAGCGCTGACCCTCAGACAGCACCCGCTCCCTCAGCACTGACCCTTCCACAGTGCCCGCTCCCTCAGCACTGACCCTCCGACAGCGCCCACTCCCTCACCGCTGACTGTCCCAAAACACCCGCTCCCTCAGCACTGATCATTCGACACTGCCAGCACCTTCAGCACTGACCCTCCCAAAGCACCTGCTCCCTCAGCACTGACCCTCCGACAGCACCCGCTTCCTCAACGCTGACCCTCTGACAGTTCCCGCTCCCTCAGCGCTGACCCTCCGACAGTGCCTGCTTCCTCAACACTGACCCTCTGACAGTTCCCGCTCCCTCAGCGCTGACCCTCCGACAGTGCCCGCTCCCTCAGCATTGACCCTCCCAAAACGCCTGCTCCCTCAGCACTGACCCTCCCACAGCGCCCGCTCCCTCAGCACTGACCCTCCGACAGTTCCCGCTCCCTCAGCACTGACCCTCCGACAGTTCCCGCTCCCTCAGCGCTGACCCTCCAACAGAGCCCGCACCATCAGCACTGACCCTCCGAGAGTAGTCACTTGCTCAGCACTGACCCTCCGACAGCGCCCGCTCCCTCAGCACTGACCGTACCAAAGCACCTGCTCCCTCAGCACTGACCCTCCCACATCGCCTGCTCCCACCGCACTGACCCTCCGACAGCACCCACTCCCTCAGCACTGACCCTCCGACAGTGCCCACTCCCTCAGCACTGACTCTCCCAAAGCGCCCACTCCCTCAGCACTGACCCTCCGACAGCGCCCGCTCCCTCAGCACTGACCCTCGGACAGCGCCCGCTCCCTCAGCACTGACCCTTCCACAGTGCCCGCTCCCTCAGCGCTGACCCTCAGACAGCACCCGCTCCCTCAGCACTGACCCTTCCACAGTGCCCGCTCCCTCAGCACTGACCCTCGGACAGCGCCCGCTCCCTCAGCACTGACCCTCCCACATCGCCTGCTCCCACCGCACTGACCCTCCGACAGCACCCACTCCCTCAGCACTGACTCTCCCATAGCGCCCGCTCCCTCAGCGCTGACCCTCAGACAGCACCCAGTCCCTCAGCACTGACCCTCCGACAGTTCCCACTCCCTCAGCACTGACTCTCCCAAAGCGCCCACTCCCTCAGCACTGACCCTCCGACAGCGCCCGCTCCGTCAGCATTGACCCCCTGACAGTGCCCGCTGCTTCAGCACTGACCCTCTCAAAGCGCCCACTGCCTCAGCACTGACCCTCCCACAGCACCCGATCCCTCAGCACTGACCCTCCCAAAGCGCCCGCTCCCTCAGCATTTACCCTCCAACAGCGCCTGCTCTCTCTGCACTGACCCTCCGACAGTGACCGCAACCTCAGAGCTGACCCTCCGACAGCACCCACTCCCTCAGTGCTGACCCTCCAAAACGCCTGCTCCCTCAGCACTGACCCTCTCAAAGCACCCATTTCCTCAGCACTGACCCTCCCACAGTGCCCGCTCCCTCAGCACTGACCCTTCGACACTGCCAGCACCTTCAGCACTGACCCTCCGACAGCGCCCGCTCCCTCAGCACTGACCCTCCGACAGCGCCCGCTCCCTCAGCACTGACCCTCCGACAGCACCCACTCCCTCAGCGCTGACCCTCCGACAGCACCCACTCCCTCAGCACTGACCTTCTGACAGCGCCAGCTCACTCAGCACTGACCCTCTCAAAGCGCCCACTGCCTCAGCACTGACCCTCCCACAGCACCCGATCCCTCAGCACTGACCCTCCGACAGTGCCCGCAACCTCAGAGCTGACCCTCCGACAGCACCCACTCCCTCAGTGCTGACCCTCCGACAGTGCCCGCAACCTCAGCACTGACCCTCTCAAAGCACCCATTTCCTCAGCACTGACCCTCCCACAGTGCCCGCTCCCTCAGCACTGACCCTCCGACAGTGCCCGCACCCTCAGCACTGACCCTCCGACAGCGCCCGCACCCTCAGCGCTGACTGTCCCAAAACGCCCGCTCCCTCAGCACTGATCCTTCGACACTGCCAGAACCTTCAGCACTGACCCTCCGACAGCGCCCGCTCCCTCAGCACTGACCCTCCGACAGCGCCCGCTCCCTCAGCACTGACCCTCCGACAGTTCGCACTTCCTCTGCTCTGACCCTCCCACAGCGCCCACTCCTCAGCACTGACACTCCGAAAGCGCCCACTCCCTCAGCACTGACCTTCTGACAGCACCCACTCCCTCAGCACTGACCCTCCGATAGCACCCACTCCCTCAGGACTGACCCTCTGACAGTGTCCACTCCCTCAGCACTGACCCTCCGACAGCGCCCACTCCCTCAGCACTGACCCTCTGACACGGCCCGCTCCCTCAGCGCTGACCTTCTGACAGTCCCCGCTACCTCACCACAGACCCTCCGACAGTGCCAACTCCCTGAGCACTGACCCTCCAACAGTGCGTGCTCTCTGAGCACTGACCCTCCAACAGTGCCTGCTCTCTCTGCACTGACCCTCCCAAAGCACCCGCTCCCTCAGCACTGACCCTCCAACAGCACCTGCTCCCTCAGCACTGACCCTCCCAAAACGCCTGCTCCCTCAGCGCAGACCCTCCGACAACGCACACTCCCTCAGCGCTGACCCTCCAACAGTGCCCACTCCCTCAGCACTGACCCTCCCACAGCGCCCACTCCCTCAGCACTGACCCTCCGACAGCGCCTGGTCCCTCAGCACTGACCCTCCCACAGCACCCGCTCCCTCAGCACTGACCCTCCCACAGCGCCCACTCCCTCAGCACTGACCCTCCGACACTGCCCGCTCCCTCAGCAACGACCCTCCGACATTGCCCGCTCCCTCAGCACTGACCCTCCGCAAGTACATACTCGCTCAGCACTGACCCTCCAACAGTTCCCACTCCCTCAGCACCGACCCTCCCACAGCGCCCGCTCCCTCAGGACTGACCCTCTGACAGTGTCCACTCCCTCAGCACAGTCCCACCGACAGCGCCCGCTCCCTCAGCACTGACCCTCCCAAAACGCCTACTCCCTCAGCACTGACCCTCCCACAGCACCCGCTCCCTCAGCACTGACCCTCCGACACCGCCCGCTCCCTCAGCACTGACCCTCTGACAGTGTCCACTCCCTCAGCACTGACCCTCCCACAGCGCCCGCTCCCTCAGCACTGACCCTCCGACAGTTCCCGCTCCCTCAGCACTGACCCTCCGATAGCACCCACTCCCTCAGGACTGACCCTCTGACAGTGTCCACTCCCTCAGCACTGACCCTCCGACAGTGCCAACTCCCTGAGCACTGACCCTCCAACAGTGCGTGCTCCCTGAGCACTGACCCTCCAACAGTGCCTGCTCCCTCCGCACTGACCCTCCGACAGTTCCCGATCCCTTAGCACTGACTGTCCCAAAGCGCCTGCTCCCACCGCACTGACCCTCCGACAGCACCCGCTCCCTCAGCACTGACCCTCTGACAGTGCCTGCTCCCTCAGCACTGACCCTCCGACAGCGCCCACTCCCTCAGCACTGACCCTCTGACAGCACCCACTCCCTCAGCACTGACCCTCTGACAGCACCCACTCCCTCAGCACTGACCCTCCGACAGTGGCCGCTCCCTCAGCACTGACCTTCCCAAAGCACCCACTCCCTCAGCACTGACCCTCCCACAGCACCCACTCCCTCCGCACTGACCCTCCGGCAGTGCCTGCTCCCTCAGAACTGACCCTCCGAGAGCAGTCACTCGCTCAGCACTGACCCTCCAACAGAGCCTGCTC
The DNA here is from genome assembly GCF_020745735.1 of Hemiscyllium ocellatum. Lineage (NCBI taxonomy): Eukaryota > Metazoa > Chordata > Chondrichthyes > Orectolobiformes > Hemiscylliidae > Hemiscyllium > Hemiscyllium ocellatum. Next base: position 6,464,366 of record NC_083450.1, read on the forward strand.
CATCAGCACTGACCCTCCGACTGTGCCCACTCCCACAGCACTGACCCTCCCACAGCGCCCACTCCCTCAGCGCTGACCCTCTGACAGTTCCCGATCCCTTAGCACTGACCTTCCCCAAGCGCCTGCTCCCTCAGCATTAACCCTCAGACAGCACCCGCTCCCTCAGCACTGACCCTCCGACACTGCCCGCTCCCTCAGCACTGACCCTCCGACAGCGCCCACTCCCTCAGCTCTGACCCTCCGCCAGCACCCGCTCCCTCAGCACTGACCCTCCGACACTGCCCGCTCCCTCAGCAACGACCCTCCGAGAGTACTCATTCGCTCAGCACTGACCCTCCAACACTTCTCGCTCCCTCAATGCTGACCCTCCGACAGCACCCTGTACCTCAGCACTGACCCTCCGCGAGTACACACTCGCTCAGCACTGACCCTCCAACAGTTCCCGCTCCCTCAGCACTGACCCTCCCACAGCACCCGCTCCCTCAGCACTGACCCTCCCACAGCACCTGCTCCCTCAGCATAGACCCACCGAAGGCGCCCGCTACCTCAGCACTGACCCTCAGACAGTGCCCGCTCCCTCAGCACTGACCCTCTGACAGTTCCCTCTCCCACAGCGCTGACCTTCTGACAGCACCCACTCCCTCAGCACTGACCCTCCGATAGCACCCACTCCCTCAGGACTGACCCTCTGACAGTGTCCACTCCCTCAGCACTGACCCTCCGACAGCGTCCACTCCCTCAGCACTGACCCTCTGACACGGCCCGCTCCCTCAGCGCTGACCTTCTGACAGTCCCCGCTACCTCACCACAGACCCTCCGACAGTGCCAACTCCCTGAGCACTGACCCTCCAACAGTGCGTGCTCCCTGAGCACTGACCCTCCAACAGTGCCTGCTCCCTCCGCACTGACCCTCCAACAGTGCCTGCTCCCTCCGCACTGACCCTCCGACAGTTCCCGATCCCTTAGCACTGACTGTCCCAAAGCGCCTGCTCCCACCGCACTGACCCTCCGACAGCACCCGCTCCCTCAGCACTGACCCTCCGACAGCACCCGCTCCCTCAGCACTGACCCTCCAACAGTGCCAACTCCCTGAGCACTGACCCTCCAACAGTGCCAACTCCCTGAGCACTGACCCTCCAACAGTTCCCGATCCCTTAGCACTGACCTTCCCAAAGCGCCGACAGTTCCTGCCCCCTCAGCGCTGACCCTCCGACAGCTCCTGCTCCCTCAGCTCTGACCCTCTGACAGTGCCCGCTCCCTCAGCACTGACCCTCCGACAGCGACTGCTCTCTCTGCACTGACCCTCCAACAGTGCCTGCTCCCTCAGCACTGACCCTCTGACAGCACCCGCTCCCTCAGCACTGACCCTCCGACAGCGCCCACTCCCTCAGCACTGACCCTCCGACAGTGGCCGCTCCCTCAGCACTGACCTTCCCAAAGCGCCCACTCCCTCAGCACTGACCCTCCCACAGCACCCACTCCCTCCACACTGACCCTCCGGCAGTGCCTGCTCCCTCAGAACTGACCCTCCAAGAGCAGTCACTCGCTCAGCACTGACCCTCCAACAGAGCCTGCTCCATCAGCACTGACCCTCCGACTGTGCCCACTCCCACAGCTCTGACCCTCCGACAGCGGCCGCTCCCTCAGCACTGACCATTCCAAAGCGCCCACTCCCTCAGCATTGACCCTCCCACAGCGCCTGCTCCCTTAACACTGACCCTCCCACAGCACCCACTCCCTCCGCACTGACCCTCCGGCAGTGCCTGCTCCCTCAGAACTGACCCTCCGAGAGCAGTCACTCGCTCAGCACTGACCCTCCAACAGAGCCTGCTCCATCAGCACTGACCCTCCGACTGTGCCCACTCCCTCAGCACTGACCCTCCGACAGCACCTGCTCCCTCAGCACTGACCCTCCGACAGCACCCACTCCCTCAGCACTGACCCTCCCATAGCGCCCACTCCCTCAGCACTGACTCTCCCATAGCGCCCACTCCCTCAGCACTGACCCTCCCACAGCGCCCACTCCCTCAGCGCTGACCCTCTGACAGTTCCCGATCCCTTAGCACTGACCTTCCCCAAGTGCCTGCTCCCTCAGCATTAACCCTCCGCCAGCACCCGCTCCCTCAGCACTGACCCTCCGACACTGCCCGCTCCCTCAGCAACGACCCTCCGAGAGTACTCACTCGCTCAGCACTGACCCTCCAACACTTCTCGCTCCCTCAATGCTGACCCTCCGACAGCACCCTGTACCTCAGCACTGACCCTCCGCGAGTACACACTCGCTCAGCACTGACCCTCCGCGAGTACACACTCGCTCAGCACTGACCCTCCAACAGTTCCCGCTCCCTCAGCACTGACCCTCCCACAGCACCCGCTCCCTCAGCACTGACCCTCCCACAGCACCTGCTCCCTCAGCACTGACCCACCGAAGGCGCCCGCTCCCTCAGCACTGACCCTCTGACAGTTCCCTCTCCCACAGCGCTGACCTTCTGACAGCACCCACTCCCTCAGCACTGACCCTCCGATAGCACCCACCCCCTCAGGACTGACCCTCTGACAGTGTCCACTCCCTCAGCACTGACCCTCCCACAGCGCCCGCTCCCTCAGCACTGACCCTCCGACAGTTCCCGCTCCCTCAGCACTGACCCTCCGACAGCGCCCACTCCCTCAGCTCTGACCCTCCGACAGCTCTAGCTCTCTCAGCATTGACCCTCCCAAAGCGCCCACTTCCTCAGCACCGACCCTCCCACAGCGCCCGCTCCCTCAGCACTGACCCTCCCACAGCACCCTCTCCATCAGCGCTGACCCTCCGACAGCACCCGCTCCCTCAGCACTGACCCTCTCAAAGCGCCCACTGCCTCAGCACTGACCCTCCCACAGCGCCTGCTCCCTTAACACTGACCCTCCCACAGCACCCACTCCCTCCGCACTGACCCTCCGGCAGTGCCTGCTCCCTCAGAACTGACCCTCCGAGAGCAGTCACTCGCTCAGCACTGACCCTCCAACAGAGCCTGCTCCATCAGCAGTGACCCTCCGACTGTGCCCACTCCCACAGCTCTGACCCTCCGACAGCGCCTGCTCCCTCAGCACTGACCCTCCGACAGCACCCACTCCCTCAGCACTGACCCTCCCATAGCGCCCACTCCCTCAGCACTGACTCTCCCATAGCGCCCACTCCCTCAGCACTGACCCTCCCACAGCGCCGACCCTCTGACAGTTCCCGATCCCTTAGCACTGACCTTCCCCAAGCGCCTGCTCCCTCAGCATTAACCCTCAGACAGCACCCGCTCCCTCAGCACTGACCCTCCGACACTGCCCGCTCCCTCAGCACTGACCCTCCGACAGCGCCCACTCCCTCAGCACTGACCCTCTGCCAGCACCCGCTCCCTCAGCACTGACCCTCCGACACTGCCCGCTCCCTCAGCAACGACCCTCCGAGAGTACTCACTCACTCAGCACTGACCCTCCAACACTTCTCGCTCCCTCAATGCTGACCCTCCGACAGCACCCTGTACCTCAGCACTGACCCTCCGCGAGTACACACTCGCTCAGCACTGACCCTCCAACAGTTCCCACTCCCTCAGCACTGACCCTCCCACAGCACCTGCTCCCTCAGCACAGACCCACCGAAGGCGCCCGCTACCTCAGCACTGACCCTCAGACAGTGCCCGCTCCCTCAGCACTGACCCTCTGACAGCGCCAGCTCCCTCAGCATTGACCGTCCCACAGCACCCTCTCCCTCAGCGCTGACCCTCCAACAGCACCCACTCCCTCAGCACTGACCTTCTGACAGCACCAGCTCCCTCAGCATTGACCGTCCCAAAGCACCCACTCCCTCAGCACTGACCCTCCGACAGCACCCGCTCCCTCAGCACTGACCCTCTCAAAGCGCCTGCTCCCACAGCACTGACTCTCCGACAGCGCCCACTCCCTCAGTGCTGACCCTCCGACAGCGCCCGCTCCCTCAGCACTGACCCACCCAAAGCGCCCGCTCCCTTAGCATAGACCTTCCCAAAGCGCCCGCTCCCTCAGCATTTACCCTCCAACAGCGCCTGCTCCCTTAACACTGACCCTCCGACAGCACCCGCTACCTCAGCACTGACCCTCCGACAGAACCCACTCCCTCAGCACTGACCCTCCGACAGTGCCCGCTCCCTCAGCACTGACCCTCCCACAGCACCCGCTCCCTCAGCACTGACCCTCCCACAGCACCTGCTCCCTCAGCACAGACCCACCGACAGCGCCCACTTCCTCAGCACCGACCCTCCCACAGCGCCCGCTCCCTCAGCACTGACCATCTGACAGTTCCCTCTCCCTCAGCACTGACTCTCCCAAAGCACCCACTTCCTCAGCACTGACAATTCGACAGCGCCCGCTCCCTCAGCACTGACCCTCCGACAGTCCCTGCTCCCTCAGCACTGAACCTCCGACAGCACCCACTCCCTCAGCACTGACCCTCCGACAGTGCCCGCTCCCTCAGCACTGACCCTCCGACAGTGCCCGCTCCCTCAGCACTGACCCTCCGACAGCACGCGCTACCTCAGCACTGACCCTCCGACTGTGCCCGCTCCCTCAGCACTGACCCTCCGACAGCACCCGCTACCTCAGCACTGACCCTCCGACTGTGCCCGCTCCCTCTGCACTGACCCTCCGACAGCACCCGCTACCTCAGCACTGACCCTCCGACTGTGCCCGCTCCCTCAGCACTGACCCTCCGACAGTTCCCGCTCCCTCAGCTCTGACCCTCCGATAGCACCTGCTCTCTCTGCACTGACCCTCCCAAAGCACCCGCTCCCTCAGCACTGACCCTCCAACAGCGCCTGCTCCCTCAGCACTGACCCTCCCAAAACGCCTGCTCCCTCAGCGCAGACCCTCCGACAGTTTCCGCTCCCTCAGCTCTGACCCTCCGACAGCACCCGCTACCTCAGCACTGACCCTCCGACTGTGCCCGCTCCCTCAGCACTGACCCTCCGACAGCACCCGCTACCTCAGCACTGACCCTCCGACTGTGCCCGCTCCCTCTGCACTGACCCTCCGACAGCACCCTCTCCCTCAGCACTGACCCTCCGATAGCGCCTGCTCTCTCTGCACTGACCCTCCCAAAGCACCCGCTCCCTCAGCACTGACCCTCCAACAGCGCCTGCTCCCTCAGCACTTACCCTCCCAAAACGCCTGCTCCCTCAGCACTGACCCTCCGACAGTTTCCGCTCCCTCAGCTCTGACCCTCCGACAGCTCCGGCTCTCTCTGCACTGACCCTCCCAAAGCGCCCACTTCCTCAGCACCGACCCTCCCACAGCGCCCGCTCCCTCAGCACTGAACCTCGGACAGTGCCCGCTCCCTCAGCACTGACCCTCCGACAGTCCCTGCTCCCTCAGCACTGACCCTTCCACAGTGCCCGCTCCCTCAGCACTGACCCTCTGACAGCGCCCGCTCCCTCAGCACTGACCCTCCGACAGTCCCTGCTCCCTCAGCACTGACCCTCCGACAGCACCCACTCCCTCAGCACTGACCCTCCGACAGTGCCCGCTCCCTCAGCACTGACCCTCCGACAGTGCCCGCTCCCTCAGCACTGACCCTCCGACAGCACCCGCTCCCTCAGCACTGACCCTCCGACTGTGCCCGCTCCCTCAGCACTGACCCTCCGACAGCACCCGCTACCTCAGCACTGACCCTCCGACTGTGCCCGCTCCCTCTGCACTGACCCTCCGACAGCACCCGCTACCTCAGCACTGACCCTCCGACTGTGCCCGCTCCCTCAGCACTGACCCTCCGACAGTTCCCGCTCCCTCAGCTCTGACCCTCCGATAGCGCCTGCTCTCTCTGCACTGACCCTCCCAAAGCACCCGCTACCTCAGCACTGACCCTCCAACAGCGCCTACTCCCTCAGCACTGACCCTCCCAAAACGCCTGCTCCCTCAGCGCAGACCCTCCGACAGTTTCCGCTCCCTCAGCTCTGACCCTCCGACAGCACCCGCTACCTCAGCACTGACCCTCCGACTGTGCCCGCTCCCTCTGCACTGACCCTCCGACAGCACCCGCTACCTCAGCACTGACCCTCCGATAGCGCCTGCTCTCTCTGCACTGACCCTCCCAAAGCACCCGCTCCCTCAGCACTGACCCTCCAACAGCGCCTGCTCCCTCAGCACTGACCCTCCCAAAACGCCTGCTCCCTCAGCGCAGACCCTCCGACAGTTTCCGCTCCCTCAGCTCTGACCCTCCGACAGCTCCGGCTCTCTCTGCACTGACCCTCCCAAAGCGCCCACTTCCTCAGCACCGACCCTCCCACAGCGCCCGCTCCCTCAGCACTGAACCTCGGACAGTGCCCGCTCCCTCAGCACTGACCCTCCGACAGTCCCTGCTCCCTCAGCACTGACCCTTCCACAGTGCCCGCTCCCTCAGCACTGACCCTCTGACAGTGCCCGCTCCTTCAGCACTGACCCTCTGACAGCACCCACTCCCTCATCGCTGACCATCCCACAGCACCCTCTCCCTCAGCGCTGACCCTCCAACAGCACCCACTCCCTCAGCACTGACCTTCTGACAGCGCCAGCTCCCTCAGCATTGACCGTCCCAAAGCACCTGCTCCCTCATCACTGACCCTCCGACAGCATCCGCTCCCTCAGCACTGACCCTCTCAAAGCGCCCACTGCCTCAGCACTGACCCTCCCACAGCACCCGAGCCCTCAGCACTGACCCTCCCAAAGCGCCCGCTCCCTCAGCACTGACCCACCCAAAGCGCCCGCTCCCTCAGCATTTACCCTTCAACAGTGCCTGCTCCCTTAACACTGACCCTTCGACAGCACCCGCTATCTCAGCACTGACCCTCCGCCAGTGCCCGCTCCCTCAGCACTGACCCTCCGACAGTGCCCGCTCCCTCAGCACTGACCCTCCGACAGCACCCGCTACCTCAGCACTGACCCTCCGACTGTGCCCGCTCCCTCAGCACTGACCCTCCGACAGCACCCGCTACCTCAGCACTGACCCTCCGACTGTGCCCGCTCCCTCTGCACTGACCCTCCGACAGCACCCGCTACCTCAGCACTGACCCTCCGATAGCGCCTGCTCTCTCTGCACTGACCCTCCCAAAGCACCCGCTCCCTCATCACTGACCCTCCAACAGCGCCTGCTCCCTCAGCACTGACCCTCCCAAAACGCCTGCTCCCTCAGCGCAGACCCTCCGACAGTTTCCGCTCCCTCAGCTCTGACCCTCCGACAGCACCCGCTACCTCAGCACTGACCCTCCGACTGTGCCCGCTCCCTCAGCACTGACCCTCCGACAGCACCCGCTACCTCAGCACTGACCCTCCGACTGTGCCCGCTCCCTCTGCACTGACCCTCCGACAGCACCCGCTACCTCAGCACTGACCCTCCGATAGCGCCTGCTCTCTCTGCACTGACCGTCCCAAAGCACCCGCTCCCTCAGCACTGACCCTCCAACAGCGCCTGCTCCCTCAGCACTGTCCCTCCCAAAACGCCTGCTCCCTCAGCGCAGACCCTCCGACAGTTCCCTCTCCCTCAGCACTGACTCTCCCAAAGCGCCCACTTCCTCAGCACTGACAATTCGACAGCGCCCGCTCCCTCAGCAACGACCCTCCGACAGTCCCTGCTCCCTCAGCACTGACCCTCCGACAGCACCCACTCCCTCAGCACTGACCCTCCGACAGTGCCCGCTCCCTCAGCACTGACCCTCCGACTGTGCCCGCTCCCTCTGCACTGACCCTCCGACAGCACCCGCTACCTCAGCACTGACCCTCCGACTGTGCCCGCTCCCTCAGCACTGACCCTCCGACAGTTCCCGCTCCCTCAGCTCTGACCCTCCGATAGCGCCTGCTCTCTCTGCACTGACCCTCCCAAAGCACCCGCTCCCTCAGCACTGACCCTCCAACAGCGCCTGCTCCCTCAGCACTGACCCTCCCAAAACGCCTGCTCCCTCAGCGCAGACCCTCCGACAGTTTCCGCTCCCTCAGCTCTGACCCTCCGACAGCACCCACTCCCACAGCACTGACCCTCCCACAGCGCCCGCTTCCTCAGCACTGACCCTCCCACAGCGCCCACTCCCTCAGCACTGACCCTCCCACAGTTCCCGCTCCCTCAGCACTGACCCTCCGACAGCACCCACTCCCTCAGCACAGACCCACCGACAGCGCCCACTTCCTCAGTACTGACCCTCCCACAGCGCCCACTCCCTCAGCACTGACCCTCCCACAGTTCCCGCTCCCTCAGCATTAACCCTCTGACAGTTCCCGCTCCCTCAGCGCTGACCCTCCGACAGTGCCTGCTCCTTCAGCACTGACCCTCAGCGAGTACACACTCGCTCAGCACTGACCCTCCAACAGTTCCCGCTCCCTCAGCGCTGACCCTCCGACAGCGCCCACTCCCTCAGCACTGACCCTCCCAAAGCACCCACTCCCTCAGCACAGACCCACCGACAGCGCCCACTTCCTCAGTACTGACCCTCCCACAGCGCCCACTCCCTCAGCACTGACCCTCCCACAGTTCCCGCTCCCTCAGCATTAACCCTCTGACAGTTCCCGCTCCCTCAGCGCTGACCCTCCGACAGTGCCTGCTCCTTCAGCACTGACCCTCAGCGAGTACACACTCGCTCAGCACTGACCCTCCAACAGTTCCCGCTCCCTCAGCGCTGACCCTCCGACAGCGCCCACTCCCTCAGCACTGACCCTCCCAAAGCACCCGCTCCCTCAGCACAGACCCACCGAAGGCGCCCGCTACCTCAGTACTGACCCTCTGACAGTTCCCTCTCCCATAGCGCTGACCTTCTGACAGCACCCACTCCCTCAGCACTGACAATCCGACAGCACCCACTCCCTCAGGACTGACCCTCTGACAGTGCCCGCTCCCTCAGCACTGACCCTCCCAAAATGCCGACTCCCTCAGCACTGACCCTCCGACAGTGCCCGCTCCCTCAGCACTGACCCTCCGACAGTACCCGCTCCCTCAGCACTGACCCTCCGACAGCTCCTGCTCCCTCAGCACTGACCCTCCGACAGCACCCGCTCCCTCAGCACTGACCCTCCCAAAGCACCCGCTCCCTCAGCACTGACCCTCCAACAGCGCCTGCTCCCTCAGCAATGACCCTCCCAAAACGCCTGCTCCCTCAGCGCAGACCCTCCGACAGTTTCCGCTCCCTCAGCTCTGACCCTCCGACAGCTCCGGCTCTCTCTGCACTGACCCTCCCAAAGCGCCCACTTCCTCAGCACCGACCCTCCCACAGCGCCCGCTCCCTCAGCACTGAACCTCGGACAGCGCCCGCTCCCTCAGCACTGACCCTCCGACAGTCCCTGCTCCCTCAGCACTGACCCTTCCACAGTGCCCGCTCCCTCAGCACTGACCGTCTGACAGTTCCCGCTCCCTCAGCGCTGACCCTCTGACAGTGCCCGCTCCTTCAGCACTGACCCTCCCACAGCACCCACTCCCTCAGCACTGACCCTCCGACACTGCCCGCTCCCTCAGCAACGACCCTCCGACATTGCCCGCTCCCTCAGCACTGACCCTCCGCAAGTACACACTCGCTCAGCACTGACCCTCCAACAGTTCCCACTCCCTCAGCACCGACCCTCTCACAGCGCCCGCTCCCTCAGGACTGACCCTCTGACAGTGTCCACTCCCTCATCACAGTCCCACCGACAGCGCCCGCTCCCTCAGCACTGACCCTCCCAAAACGCCTACTCCCTCAGCACTGACCCTCCGACAGTTTCCGCTCCCTCAGCTCTGACCCTCCGACAGCTCCTGCTCTCTCTGCACTGACCCTCCCAAAGCTCCCACTTCCTCAGCACCGACCCTCCCACAGCACCCACTCCCTCAGCACTGACCCTCCCACAGCGCCCACTCCCTCAGCACTGACAATCCGACAGCGCCCACTCCCTCAGCACTGACCCTCAGCCAGCGCCCGCTCCCTCAGCACTGACCCTCCCACAGCACCCTCTCCCTCAGCACTGACCCTCCAACAGCACCCACTCCCTCAGCACTGACCTTCTGACAGCGCCAGCTCCCTCAGCATTGACTGTCCCAAAGCACCCACTCCCTCAGCACTGACCCTCCGACAGTGCCCGCTCCCTCAGCACTGACCGTCTGACAGTTCCCGCTCCGTCAGCACTGACCGTCCGACAGCGGCCGTTCCCTCAGCACTGACTCTCCCATAGCGCCCACTCCCTCAGCACTGACCCTCCGACAGCACCCACTCCCTCAGCACTGACCCTCCGACAGCACCCGCTCCCTCAGCACAGACCCACCGAAAGCACCCACTCCCACAGCACTGAACCTCCCACAGCGCCCGCTTCCTCAGCACTGACCCTCCCACAGCGCCCACTCCCTCAGCACTGACCCTCCCACAGTTCCCGCTCCCTCAGCACTGACCCTCCGACAGCACCCACTCCCTCAGCACAGACCCACCGACAGCGCCCACTTCCTCAGTACTGACCCTCCCACAGCGCCCACTCCCTCAGCACTGACCCTCCCACAGTTCCCGCTCCCTCAGCATTAACCCTCTGACAGTTCCCGCTCCCTCAGCGCTGACCCTCCGACAGTGCCTGCTCCTTCAGCACTGACCCTCAGCGAGTACACACTCGCTCAGCACTGACCCTCCAACAGTTCCCGCTCCCTCAGCGCTGACCCTCCGACAGCGCCCACTCCCTCAGCACTGACCCTCCCAAAGCACCCGCTCCCTCAGCACAGACCCACCGACAGCGCCCACTTCCTCAGTACTGACCCTCCCACAGCGCCCACTCCCTCAGCACTGACCCTCCCACAGTTCCCGCTCCCTCAGCATTAACCCTCCAACAGTTCCCGCTCCCTCAGCGCTGACCCTCCGACAGCGCCCACTCCCTCAGCACTGACCCTCCCAAAGCACCCGCTCCCTCAGCACAGACCCACCGAAGGCGCCCGCTACCTCAGCACTGACCCTCTGACAGTTCCCTCTCCCATAGCGCTGACCTTCTGACAGCACCCACTCCCTCAGCACTGACAATCTGACAGCACCCACTCCCTCAGGACTGACCCTCTGACAGTGCCCGCTCCCTCAGCACTGACCCTCCCAAAATGCCGACTCCCTCAGCACTGACCCTCCGACAGTGCCCGCTCCCTCAGCACTGACCCTCCGACAGTGCCCGCTCCCTCAGCACTGACCCTCCGACAGCTCCTGCTCTCTCTGCACTGACCCTTCCACAGTGCCCGCTCCCTCAGCACTGACCGTCTGACAGTTCCCGCTCCCTCAGCGCTGACCCTCTGACAGCGCCAGCTCCCTCAGCATTGACCGTCCCAAAGCACCTGCTCCCTCAGCACTGACCCTCCGACAGCACCCGATCCCTCAGCACTGACCCTCCCAAAGCGCCTGCTCCCACAGCACTGACTCTCCGACAGCGCCCACTCCCTCAGCACTGACCCACCCAAAGCGCCCGCTCCCTCAGCATTTACCCTCCAACAGTGCCTGCTCCCTTAACACTGACCCTCCGACAGCACCCGCTACCTCAGCACTGACCCTCCGACAGCACCCGCTCCATCAGCACTGACCGTCCGACAGCGGCCGTTCCCACAGCACTGACTCTCCCATAGCGCCCACTCCCTCAGCACTGACCCTCCGACAGCACCCACTCCCTCAGCACAGACCCACCGACAGCGCCCACTTCCTCAGCACTGATCCTCCGACAGCACCCGCTCCCTCAGCACAGACCCACCGAAAGCACCCACTCCCTAAGCATTGACCCTCCGACAGCACCCGCTCCCTCAGCACTGACCCTCCGACAGCACCCGCTCCCTCAGCACTGACCCTCCGACAGCACCCGCTCCCTCAGCACTGACCCTCCGACAGCACCTGCTCCCTCAGCACTGACCCTCCGACAGTGCCTGCTCCCTCCGCACTGACCCTCCGACAGCGCCCACTTCCTCAGCACTGACCCTCCCACAGCGCCCACTTCCTCAGCACTGACCCTCCCACAGTTCCCGCTCCCTCAGCACTGACCCTCTGACAGTTCCCGATCCCTTAGCACTGACCTTCCCCAAGAACCTGCTCCCTCAGCACTGACCCTCTGACAGTGTCCACTCCCTCAGCACAGTCCCACCGAAGGCGCCCGCTCCCTCAGCACTGACCCTCTGACAGCACCCACTCCCTCAGGACTGACCCTCCCACAGCGCCCACTCCCTCAGCACTGACCCTCCGACAGTGCCCGCTCCCTCAGCACTGACCCTCCGACAGTGCCCGCTCCCTCAGCACTGACCCTCCGACAGTTCCTGCTCCCTCAGCTCTGACCCTCCGACAGCTCCTGCTCTCTCTGCACTGACCCTCCCAAAGCGCCCACTCCCTCAGCACCGACCCTCCCACAGCGCCCGCTCCCTCAGCACTGAACCTCGGACAGTGCCCGCTCCCTCAGCACTGACCCTCCGACAGTCCCTGCTCCCTCAGCACTGACCCTTCCACAGTGCCCGCTCCCTCAGCACTGACCGTCTGACAGTTCCCGCTCCCTCAGCGCTGACCCTCTGACAGTGCCCGCTCCTTCAGCACTGACCCTCTGACAGCACCCACTCCCTCATCGCTGACCATCCCACAGCACCCTCTCCCTCAGCGCTGACCCTCCAACAGCACCCACTCCCTCAGCACTGACCTTCTGACAGCGCCAGCTCCCTCAGCATTGACCGTCCCAAAGCACCTGCTCCCTCATCACTGACCCTCCGACAGCATCCGCTCCCTCAGCACTGACCCTCTCAAAGCGCCCACTGCCTCAGCACTGACCCTCCCACAGCACCCGAGCCCTCAGCACTGACCCTCCCAAAGCGCCCGCTCCCTCAGCACTGACCCACCCAAAGCGCCCGCTCCCTCAGCATTTACCCTTCAACAGTGCCTGCTCCCTTAACACTGACCCTTCGACAGCACCCGCTATCTCAGCACTGACCCTCCGACAGCACCCACTCCCTCAGCACTGACCCTCCGACAGTGCCCGCTCCCTCAGCACTGACCCTCCGACAGTGCCCGCTCCCTCAGCACTGACCCTCCGACAGCACCCGCTACCTCAGCACTGACCCTCCGACTGTGCCCGCTCCCTCAACACTGACCCTCCGACAGCACCCGCTACCTCAGCACTGACCCTCCGACTGTGCCCGCTCCCTCTGCACTGACCCTCCGACAGCACCCGCTACCTCAGCACTGACCCTCCGATAGCGCCTGCTCTCTCTGCACTGACCCTCCCAAAGCACCCGCTCCCTCATCACTGACCCTCCAACAGCGCCTGCTCCCTCAGCACTGACCCTCCCAAAACGCCTGCTCCCTCAGCGCAGACCCTCCGACAGTTTCCGCTCCCTCAGCTCTGACCCTCCGACAGCACCCGCTACCTCAGCACTGACCCTCCGACTGTGCCCGCTCCCTCAGCACTGACCCTCCGACAGCACCCGCTACCTCAGCACTGACCCTCCGACTGTGCCCGCTCCCTCTGCACTGACCCTCCGACAGCACCCGCTACCTCAGCACTGACCCTCCGATAGCGCCTGCTCTCTCTGCACTGACCGTCCCAAAGCACCCGCTCCCTCAGCACTGACCCTCCAACAGCGCCTGCTCCCTCAGCACTGTCCCTCCCAAAACGCCTGCTCCCTCAGCGCAGACCCTCCGACAGTTCCCTCTCCCTCAGCACTGACTCTCCCAAAGCGCCCACTTCCTCAGCACTGACAATTCGACAGCGCCCGCTCCCTCAGCAACGACCCTCCGACAGTCCCTGCTCCCTCAGCACTGACCCTCCGACAGCACCCACTCCCTCAGCACTGACCCTCCGACAGTGCCCGCTCCCTCAGCACTGACCCTCCGACTGTGCCCGCTCCCTCTGCACTGACCCTCCGACAGCACCCGCTACCTCAGCACTGACCCTCCGACTGTGCCCGCTCCCTCAGCACTGACCCTCCGACAGTTCCCGCTCCCTCAGCTCTGACCCTCCGATAGCGCCTGCTCTCTCTGCACTGACCCTCCCAAAGCACCCGCTCCCTCAGCACTGACCCTCCAACAGCGCCTGCTCCCTCAGCACTGACCCTCCCAAAACGCCTGCTCCCTCAGCGCAGACCCTCCGACAGTTTCCGCTCCCTCAGCTCTGACCCTCCGACAGCACCCACTCCCACAGCACTGACCCTCCCACAGCGCCCGCTTCCTCAGCACTGACCCTCCCACAGCGCCCACTCCCTCAGCACTGACCCTCCCACAGTTCCCGCTCCCTCAGCACTGACCCTCCGACAGCACCCACTCCCTCAGCACAGACCCACCGACAGCGCCCACTTCCTCAGTACTGACCCTCCCACAGCGCCCACTCCCTCAGCACTGACCCTCCCACAGTTCCCGCTCCCTCAGCATTAACCCTCTGACAGTTCCCGCTCCCTCAGCGCTGACCCTCCGACAGTGCCTGCTCCTTCAGCACTGACCCTCAGCGAGTACACACTCGCTCAGCACTGACCCTCCAACAGTTCCCGCTCCCTCAGCGCTGACCCTCCGACAGCGCCCACTCCCTCAGCACTGACCCTCCCAAAGCACCCGCTCCCTCAGCACAGACCCACCGAAGGCGCCCGCTACCTCAGCACTGACCCTCTGACAGTTCCCTCTCCCATAGCGCTGACCTTCTGACAGCACCCACTCCCTCAGCACTGACAATCCGACAGCACCCACTCCCTCAGCACTGACCCTCTGACAGTGCCCGCTCCCTCAGCACTGACCCTCCCAAAATGCCGACTCCCTCAGCACTGACCCTCCGACAGTGCCCGCTCCCTCAGCACTGACCCTCCGACAGTACCCGCTCCCTCAGCACTGACCCTCCGACAGCTCCTGCTCTCTCTGCACTGACCCTTCCACAGTGCCCGCTCCCTCAGCACTGACCGTCTGACAGTTCCTGCTCCCTCAGCGCTGACCCTCTGACAGCGCCTGCTCCCTCAGCATTGACCGTCCCAAAGCACCTGCTCCCTCAGCACTGACCCTCCGACAGCACCCGCTCCCTCAGCACTGACCCTCCCAAAGCACCCGCTCCCTCAGCACTGACCCTCCAACAGCGCCTGCTCCCTCAGCACTGACCCTCCCAAAACGCCTGCTCCCTCAGCGCAGACCCTCCGACAGTTTCCGCTCCCTCAGCTCTGACCCTCCGACAGCTCCGGCTCTCTCTGCACTGACCCTCCCAAAGCGCCCACTTCCTCAGCACCGACCCTCCCACAGCGCCCGCTCCCTCAGCACTGAACCTCGGACAGCGCCCGCTCCCTCAGCACTGACCCTCCGACAGTCCCTGCTCCCTCAGCACTGACCCTTCCACAGTGCCCGCTCCCTCAGCACTGACCGTCTGACAGTTCCCGCTCCCTCAGCGCTGACCCTCTGACAGTGCCCGCTCCTTCAGCACTGACCCTCCCACAGCACCCACTCCCTCAGCACTGACCCTCCGACACTGCCCGCTCCCTCAGCAACGACCCTCCGACATTGCCCGCTCCCTCAGCACTGACCCTCCGCAAGTACACACTCGCTCAGCACTGACCCTCCAACAGTTCCCACTCCCTCAGCACCGACCCTCCCACAGCGCCCGCTCCCTCAGGACTGACCCTCTGACAGTGTCCACTCCCTCATCACAGTCCCACCGACAGCGCCCGCTCCCTCAGCACTGACCCTCCCAAAACGCCTACTCCCTCAGCACTGACCCTCCGACAGTTTCCGCTCCCTCAGCTCTGACCCTCCGACAGCTCCTGCTCTCTCTGCACTGACCCTCCCAAAGCTCCCACTTCCTCAGCACCGACCCTCCCACAGCACCCACTCCCTCAGCACTGACCCTCCCACAGCGCCCACTCCCTCAGCACTGACAATCCGACAGCGCCCACTCCCTCAGCACTGACCCTCAGCCAGCGCCCGCTCCCTCAGCACTGACCCTCCCACAGCTCCCTCTCCCTCAGCACTGACCCTCCAACAGCACCCACTCCCTCAGCACTGACCTTCTGACAGCGCCAGCTCCCTCAGCATTGACTGTCCCAAAGCACCCACTCCCTCAGCACTGACCCTCCGACAGTGCCCGCTCCCTCAGCACTGACCGTCTGACAGTTCCCGCTCCGTCAGCACTGACCGTCCGACAGCGGCCGTTCCCTCAGCACTGACTCTCCCATAGCGCCCACTCCCTCAGCACTGACCCTCCGACAGCACCCACTCCCTCAGCACTGACCCTCCGACAGCACCCGCTCCCTCAGCACAGACCCACCGAAAGCACCCACTCCCACAGCACTGAACCTCCCACAGCGCCCGCTTCCTCAGCACTGACCCTCCCACAGCGCCCACTCCCTCAGCACTGACCCTCCCACAGTTCCCGCTCCCTCAGCACTGACCCTCCGACAGCACCCACTCCCTCAGCACAGACCCACCGACAGCGCCCACTTCCTCAGTACTGACCCTCCCACAGCGCCCACTCCCTCAGCACTGACCCTCCCACAGTTCCCGCTCCCTCAGCATTAACCCTCTGACAGTTCCCGCTCCCTCAGCGCTGACCCTCCGACAGTGCCTGCTCCTTCAGCACTGACCCTCAGCGAGTACACACTCGCTCAGCACTGACCCTCCAACAGTTCCCGCTCCCTCAGCGCTGACCCTCCGACAGCGCCCACTCCCTCAGCACTGACCCTCCCAAAGCACCCGCTCCCTCAGCACAGACCCACCGACAGCGCCCACTTCCTCAGTACTGACCCTCCCACAGCGCCCACTCCCTCAGCACTGACCCTCCCACAGTTCCCGCTCCCTCAGCATTAACCCTCCAACAGTTCCCGCTCCCTCAGCGCTGACCCTCCGACAGCGCCCACTCCCTCAGCACTGACCCTCCCAAAGCACCCGCTCCCTCAGCACAGACCCACCGAAGGCGCCCGCTACCTCAGCACTGACCCTCTGACAGTTCCCTCTCCCATAGCGCTGACCTTCTGACAGCACCCACTCCCTCAGCACTGACAATCCGACAGCACCCACTCCCTCAGGACTGACCCTCTGACAGTGCCCGCTCCCTCAGCACTGACCCTCCCAAAATGCCGACTCCCTCAGCACTGACCCTCCGACAGTGCCCGCTCCCTCAGCACTGACCCTCCGACAGTACCCGCTCCCTCAGCACTGACCGTCTGACAGTTCCCGCTCCCTCAGCGCTGACCCTCTGACAGCGCCAGCTCCCTCAGCATTGACCGTCCCAAAGCACCTGCTCCCTCAGCACTGACCCTCCGACAGCACCCGATCCCTCAGCACTGACCCTCCCAAAGCGCCTGCTCCCACAGCACTGACTCTCCGACAGCGCCCACTCCCTCAGCACTGACCCACCCAAAGCGCCCGCTCCCTCAGCATTTACCCTCCAACAGTGCCTGCTCCCTTAACACTGACCCTCCGACAGCACCCGCTACCTCAGCACTGACCCTCCGACAGCACCCGCTCCATCAGCACTGACCGTCCGACAGCGGCCGTTCCCACAGCACTGACTCTCCCATAGCGCCCACTCCCTCAGCACTGACCCTCCGACAGCACCCACTCCCTCAGCACAGACCCACCGACAGCGCCCACTTCCTCAGCACTGATCCTCCGACAGCACCCGCTCCCTCAGCACAGACCCACCGAAAGCACCCACTCCCTAAGCATTGACCCTCCGACAGCACCCGCTCCCTCAGCACTGACCCTCCGACAGCACCCGCTCCCTCAGCACTGACCCTCCGACAGCACCCGCTCCCTCAGCACTGACCCTCCGACAGCACCTGCTCCCTCAGCACTGACCCTCCGACAGTGCCTGCTCCCTCCGCACTGACCCTCCGACAGCGCCCACTTCCTCAGCACTGACCCTCCCACAGCGCCCACTTCCTCAGCACTGACCCTCCCACAGTTCCCGCTCCCTCAGCACTGACCCTCTGACAGTTCCCGATCCCTTAGCACTGACCTTCCCCAAGAACCTGCTCCCTCAGCACTGACCCTCTGACAGTTCCAGCTCCCTCAGCACAGACCCACCGAAGGCGCCCGCTCCCTCAGCACTGACCCTCTGACAGCACCCACTCCCTCAGGACTGACCCTCTGACAGTGTCCACTCCCTCAGCACAGTCCCACCGTCAGCGCCCGCTCCCTCAGCACTGACCCTCCCAAAACGCCTGACCCTCTGACAGTGTCCACTCCCTCAGCACAGTCCCACCGAAGGCGCCCGCTCCCTCAGCACTGACCCTCTGACAGCACCCACTCCCTCAGGACTGACCCTCCCACAGCGCCCACTCCCTCAGCACTGACCCTCCGACAGTGCCCGCTCCCTCAGCACTGACCCTCCGACAGTGCCCGCTCCCTCAGCACTGACCCTCCGACAGTTCCTGCTCCCTCAGCTCTGACCCTCCGACAGCTCCTGCTCTCTCTGCACCGACCCTCCCACAGCGCCCGCTCCCTCAGCACTGACCCTCCCACAGCGCTCACTCCCTCAGCACTGACCCTCCCACAGCACCCACTCCCTCAGCACTGACTCTCCCAAAGCGCCCACTTCCTCAGCACTGACAATTCGACAGCGCCCGCTCCCTCAGCACTGACCCTCGGACAGCGCCCGCTCCCTCAGCACTGACCCTCCGACAGTCCCTGCTCCCTCAGCACTGACCCTTCCACAGTGCCCGCTCCCTCAGCACTGACCGTCTGACAGTGCCCGCTCCCTCAGCACTGACCCTCTGACAGTGCCCGCTCCTTCAGCACTGACCCTCTGACAGCACCCACTCCCTCATCGCTGACCCTCTAACAGCACCCACTCCCTCAGCACTGACCTTCTGACAGCGCCAGCTCCCTCAGCATTGACCGTCCCAAAGCACCTGCTCCCTCAGCACGGACCCTCCCAAAGCACCCGCTCCCTCAGCACTGACCCTCTCAAAGCGCCCACTGCCTCAGCACTGACCCTCCGACAGCTCCTGCTCCCTCAGCACTGACCCTCCGACAGCACCCGCTCCCTCAGCACTGACCCTCCCAAAGCACCCGCTCCCTCAGCACTGACCCTCCAACAGCGCCTGCTCCCTCAGCAATGACCCTCCCAAAACGCCTGCTCCCTCAGCGCAGACCCTCCGACAGTTTCCGCTCCCTCAGCTCTGACCCTCCGACAGCTCCGGCTCTCTCTGCACTGACCCTCCCAAAGCGCCCACTTCCTCAGCACCGACCCTCCCACAGCGCCCGCTCCCTCAGCACTGAACCTCGGACAGCGCCCGCTCCCTCAGCACTGACCCTCCGACAGTCCCTGCTCCCTCAGCACTGACCCTTCCACAGTGCCCGCTCCCTCAGCACTGACCGTCTGACAGTTCCCGCTCCCTCAGCGCTGACCCTCTGACAGTGCCCGCTCCATCAGCACTGACCCTCCCACAGCACCCACTCCCTCAGCACTGACCCTCCGACACTGCCCGCTCCCTCAGCAACGACCCTCCGACATTGCCCGCTCCCTCAGCACTGACCCTCCGCAAGTACACACTCGCTCAGCACTGACCCTCCAACAGTTCCCACTCCCTCAGCACCGACCCTCCCACAGCGCCCGCTCCCTCAGGACTGACCCTCTGACAGTGTCCACTCCCTCATCACAGTCCCACCGACAGCGCCCGCTCCCTCAGCACTGACCCTCCCAAAACGCCTACTCCCTCAGCACTGACCCTCCGACAGTTTCCGCTCCCTCAGCTCTGACCCTCCGACAGCTCCTGCTCTCTCTGCACTGACCCTCCCAAAGCTCCCACTTCCTCAGCACCGACCCTCCCACAGCGCCCGCTCCCTCAGCACTGACCCTCCCACAGCGCCCACTCCCTCAGCACTGACAATCCGACAGCGCCCACTCCCTCAGCACTGACCCTCAGCCAGCGCCCGCTCCCTCAGCACTGACCCTCCCACAGCACCCTCTCCCTCAGCACTGACCCTCCAACAGCACCCACACCCTCAGCACTGACCTTCTGACAGCGCCAGCTCCCTCAGCATTGACTGTCCCAAAGCACCCACTCCCTCAGCACTGACCCTCCGACAGTGCCCGCTCCCTCAGCACTGACCGTCTGACACTTCCCGCTCCGTCAGCACTGACCGTCCGACAGCGGCCGTTCCCTCAGCACTGACTCTCCCATAGCGCCCACTCCCTCAGCACTGACCCTCCGACAGCACCCACTCCCTCAGCACTGACCCTCCGACAGCACCCGCTCCCTCAGCACAGACCCACCGAAAGCACCCACTCCCACAGCACTGAACCTCCCACAGCGCCCGCTTCCTCAGCACTGACCCTCCCACAGCGCCCACTCCCTCAGCACTGACCCTCCCACAGTTCCCGCTCCCTCAGCACTGACCCTCCGACAGCACCCACTCCCTCAGCACAGACCCACCGACAGCGCCCACTTCCTCAGTACTGACCCTCCCACAGCGCCCACTCCCTCAGCACTGACCCTCCCACAGGTCCCGCTCCCTCAGCATTAACCCTCTGACAGTTCCCGCTCCCTCAGCGCTGACCCTCCGACAGTGCCTGCTCCTTCAGCACTGACCCTCAGCGAGTACACACTCGCTCAGCACTGACCCTCCAACAGTTCCCGCTCCCTCAGCGCTGACCCTCCGACAGCGCCCACTCCCTCAGCACTGACCCTCCCAAAGCACCCGCTCCCTCAGCACAGACCCACCGACAGCGCCCACTTCCTCAGTACTGACCCTCCCACAGCGCCCACTCCCTCAGCACTGACCCTCCCACAGTTCCCGCTCCCTCAGCATTAACCCTCCAACAGTTCCCGCTCCCTCAGCGCTGACCCTCCGACAGCGCCCACTCCCTCAGCACTGACCCTCCCAAAGCACCCGCTCCCTCAGCACAGACCCACCGAAGGCGCCCGCTACCTCAGCACTGACCCTCTGACAGTTCCCTCTCCCATAGCGCTGACCTTCTGACAGCACCCACTCCCTCAGCACTGACAATCTGACAGCACCCACTCCCTCAGGACTGACCCTCTGACAGTGCCCGCTCCCTCAGCACTGACCCTCCCAAAATGCCGACTCCCTCAGCACTGACCCTCCGACAGTGCCCGCTCCCTCAGCACTGACCCTCCGACAGTACCCGCTCCCTCAGCACTGACCCTCCGACAGCTCCTGCTCTCTCTGCACTGACCCTTCCACAGTGCCCGCTCCCTCAGCACTGACCGTCTGACAGTTCCCGCTCCCTCAGCGCTGACCCTCTGACAGCGCCAGCTCCCTCAGCATTGACCGTCCCAAAGCACCTGCTCCCTCAGCACTGACCCTCCGACAGCACCCGATCCCTCAGCACTGACCCTCCCAAAGCGCCTGCTCCCACAGCACTGACTCTCCGACAGCGCCCACTCCCTCAGCACTGACCCACCCAAAGCGCCCGCTCCCTCAGCATTTACCCTCCAACAGTGCCTGCTCCCTTAACACTGACCCTCCGACAGCACCCGCTACCTCAGCACTGACCCTCCGACAGCACCCGCTCCATCAGCACTGACCGTCCGACAGCGGCCGTTCCCACAGCACTGACTCTCCCATAGCGCCCACTCCCTCAGCACTGACCCTCCGACAGCACCCACTCCCTCAGCACAGACCCACCGACAGCGCCCACTTCCTCAGCACTGATCCTCCGACAGCACCCGCTCCCTCAGCACAGACCCACCGAAAGCACCCACTCCCTAAGCATTGACCCTCCGACAGCACCCGCTCCCTCAGCACTGACCCTCCGACAGCACCCGCTCCCTCAGCACTGACCCTCCGACAGCACCCGCTCCCTCAGCACTGACCCTCCGACAGCACCTGCTCCCTCAGCACTGACCCTCCGACAGTGCCTGCTCCCTCCGCACTGACCCTCCGACAGCGCCCACTTCCTCAGCACTGACCCTCCCACAGCGCCCACTTCCTCAGCACTGACCCTCCCACAGTTCCCGCTCCCTCAGCACTGACCCTCTGACAGTTCCCGATCCCTTAGCACTGACCTTCCCCAAGAACCTGCTCCCTCAGCACTGACCCTCTGACAGTTCCAGCTCCCTCAGCACAGACCCACCGAAGGCGCCCGCTCCCTCAGCACTGACCCTCTGACAGCACCCACTCCCTCAGGACTGACCCTCTGACAGTGTCCACTCCCTCAGCACAGTCCCAC
This sequence comes from Hemiscyllium ocellatum, assembly GCF_020745735.1. Lineage (NCBI taxonomy): Eukaryota > Metazoa > Chordata > Chondrichthyes > Orectolobiformes > Hemiscylliidae > Hemiscyllium > Hemiscyllium ocellatum. The sequence continues at coordinate 6,486,443 of NC_083450.1, forward strand.
CGTCAGCGCCCGCTCCCTCAGCACTGACCCTCCCAAAACGCCTGACCCTCTGACAGTGTCCACTCCCTCAGCACAGTCCCACCGAAGGCGCCCGCTCCCTCAGCACTGACCCTCTGACAGCACCCACTCCCTCAGGACTGACCCTCCCACAGCGCCCACTCCCTCAGCACTGACCCTCCGACAGTGCCCGCTCCCTCAGCACTGACCCTCCGACAGTGCCCGCTCCCTCAGCACTGACCCTCCGACAGTTCCTGCTCCCTCAGCTCTGACCCTCCGACAGCTCCTGCTCTCTCTGCACTGACCCTCCCAAAGCGCCCACTCCCTCAGCACCGACCCTCCCACAGCGCCCGCTCCCTCAGCACTGAACCTCGGACAGTGCCCGCTCCCTCAGCACTGACCCTCCGACAGTCCCTGCTCCCTCAGCACTGACCCTTCCACAGTGCCCGCTCCCTCAGCACTGACCGTCTGACAGTTCCCGCTCCCTCAGCGCTGACCCTCTGACAGTGCCCGCTCCTTCAGCACTGACCCTCTGACAGCACCCACTCCCTCATCGCTGACCATCCCACAGCACCCTCTCCCTCAGCGCTGACCCTCCAACAGCACCCACTCCCTCAGCACTGACCTTCTGACAGCGCCAGCTCCCTCAGCATTGACCGTCCCAAAGCACCTGCTCCCTCATCACTGACCCTCCGACAGCATCCGCTCCCTCAGCACTGACCCTCTCAAAGCGCCCACTGCCTCAGCACTGACCCTCCCACAGCACCCGAGCCCTCAGCACTGACCCTCCCAAAGCGCCCGCTCCCTCAGCACTGACCCACCCAAAGCGCCCGCTCCCTCAGCATTTACCCTTCAACAGTGCCTGCTCCCTTAACACTGACCCTTCGACAGCACCCGCTATCTCAGCACTGACCCTCCGACAGCACCCACTCCCTCAGCACTGACCCTCCGACAGTGCCCGCTCCCTCAGCACTGACCCTCCGACAGTGCCCGCTCCCTCAGCACTGACCCTCCGACTGTGCCCGCTCCCTCAACACTGACCCTCCGACAGCACCCGCTACCTCAGCACTGACCCTCCGACTGTGCCCGCTCCCTCTGCACTGACCCTCCGACAGCACCCGCTACCTCAGCACTGACCCTCCGATAGCGCCTGCTCTCTCTGCACTGACCCTCCCAAAGCACCCGCTCCCTCATCACTGACCCTCCAACAGCGCCTGCTCCCTCAGCACTGACCCTCCCAAAACGCCTGCTCCCTCAGCGCAGACCCTCCGACAGTTTCCGCTCCCTCAGCTCTGACCCTCCGACAGCACCCGCTACCTCAGCACTGACCCTCCGACTGTGCCCGCTCCCTCAGCACTGACCCTCCGACAGCACCCGCTACCTCAGCACTGACCCTCCGACTGTGCCCGCTCCCTCTGCACTGACCCTCCGACAGCACCCGCTACCTCAGCACTGACCCTCCGATAGCGCCTGCTCTCTCTGCACTGACCGTCCCAAAGCACCCGCTCCCTCAGCACTGACCCTCCAACAGCGCCTGCTCCCTCAGCACTGTCCCTCCCAAAACGCCTGCTCCCTCAGCGCAGACCCTCCGACAGTTCCCTCTCCCTCAGCACTGACTCTCCCAAAGCGCCCACTTCCTCAGCACTGACAATTCGACAGCGCCCGCTCCCTCAGCAACGACCCTCCGACAGTCCCTGCTCCCTCAGCACTGACCCTCCGACAGCACCCACTCCCTCAGCACTGACCCTCCGACAGTGCCCGCTCCCTCAGCACTGACCCTCCGACTGTGCCCGCTCCCTCTGCACTGACCCTCCGACAGCACCCGCTACCTCAGCACTGACCCTCCGACTGTGCCCGCTCCCTCAGCACTGACCCTCCGACAGTTCCCGCTCCCTCAGCTCTGACCCTCCGATAGCGCCTGCTCTCTCTGCACTGACCCTCCCAAAGCACCCGCTCCCTCAGCACTGACCCTCCAACAGCGCCTGCTCCCTCAGCACTGACCCTCCCAAAACGCCTGCTCCCTCAGCGCAGACCCTCCGACAGTTTCCGCTCCCTCAGCTCTGACCCTCCGACAGCACCCACTCCCACAGCACTGACCCTCCCACAGCGCCCGCTTCCTCAGCACTGACCCTCCCACAGCGCCCACTCCCTCAGCACTGACCCTCCCACAGTTCCCGCTCCCTCAGCACTGACCCTCCGACAGCACCCACTCCCTCAGCACAGACCCACCGACAGCGCCCACTTCCTCAGTACTGACCCTCCCACAGCGCCCACTCCCTCAGCACTGACCCTCCCACAGTTCCCGCTCCCTCAGCATTAACCCTCTGACAGTTCCCGCTCCCTCAGCGCTGACCCTCCGACAGTGCCTGCTCCTTCAGCACTGACCCTCAGCGAGTACACACTCGCTCAGCACTGACCCTCCAACAGTTCCCGCTCCCTCAGCGCTGACCCTCCGACAGCGCCCACTCCCTCAGCACTGACCCTCCCAAAGCACCCGCTCCCTCAGCACAGACCCACCGAAGGCGCCCGCTACCTCAGCACTGACCCTCTGACAGTTCCCTCTCCCATAGCGCTGACCTTCTGACAGCACCCACTCCCTCAGCACTGACAATCCGACAGCACCCACTCCCTCAGGACTGACCCTCTGACAGTGCCCGCTCCCTCAGCACTGACCCTCCCAAAATGCCGACTCCCTCAGCACTGACCCTCCGACAGTGCCCGCTCCCTCAGCACTGACCCTCCGACAGTACCCGCTCCCTCAGCACTGACCCTCCGACAGCTCCTGCTCTCTCTGCACTGACCCTTCCACAGTGCCCGCTCCCTCAGCACTGACCGTCTGACAGTTCCCGCTCCCTCAGCGCTGACCCTCTGACAGCGCCAGCTCCCTCAGCATTGACCGTCCCAAAGCACCTGCTCCCTCAGCACTGACCCTCCGACAGCACCCGCTCCCTCAGCACTGACCCTCCCAAAGCACCCGCTCCCTCAGCACTGACCCTCCAACAGCGCCTGCTCCCTCAGCACTGACCCTCCCAAAACGCCTGCTCCCTCAGCGCAGACCCTCCGACAGTTTCCGCTCCCTCAGCTCTGACCCTCCGACAGCTCCGGCTCTCTCTGCACTGACCCTCCCAAAGCGCCCACTTCCTCAGCACCGACCCTCCCACAGCGCCCGCTCCCTCAGCACTGAACCTCGGACAGCGCCCGCTCCCTCAGCACTGACCCTCCGACAGTCCCTGCTCCCTCAGCACTGACCCTTCCACAGTGCCCGCTCCCTCAGCACTGACCGTCTGACAGTTCCCGCTCCCTCAGCGCTGACCCTCTGACAGTGCCCGCTCCTTCAGCACTGACCCTCCCACAGCACCCACTCCCTCAGCACTGACCCTCCGACACTGCCCGCTCCCTCAGCAACGACCCTCCGACATTGCCCGCTCCCTCAGCACTGACCCTCCGCAAGGACACACTCGCTCAGCACTGACCCTCCAACAGTTCCCACTCCCTCAGCACCGACCCTCCCACAGCGCCCGCTCCCTCAGGACTGACCCTCTGACAGTGTCCACTCCCTCATCACAGTCCCACCGACAGCGCCCGCTCCCTCAGCACTGACCCTCCCAAAACGCCTACTCCCTCAGCACTGACCCTCCGACAGTTTCCGCTCCCTCAGCTCTGACCCTCCGACAGCTCCTGCTCTCTCTGCACTGACCCTCCCAAAGCTCCCACTTCCTCAGCACCGACCCTCCCACAGCACCCACTCCCTCAGCACTGACCCTCCCACAGCGCCCACTCCCTCAGCACTGACAATCCGACAGCGCCCACTCCCTCAGCACTGACCCTCAGCCAGCGCCCGCTCCCTCAGCACTGACCCTCCCACAGCACCCTCTCCCTCAGCACTGACCCTCCAACAGCACCCACTCCCTCAGCACTGACCTTCTGACAGCGCCAGCTCCCTCAGCATTGACTGTCCCAAAGCACCCACTCCCTCAGCACTGACCCTCCGACAGTGCCCGCTCCCTCAGCACTGACCGTCTGACACTTCCCGCTCCGTCAGCACTGACCGTCCGACAGCGGCCGTTCCCTCAGCACTGACTCTCCCATAGCGCCCACTCCCTCAGCACTGACCCTCCGACAGCACCCACTCCCTCAGCACTGACCCTCCGACAGCACCCGCTCCCTCAGCACAGACCCACCGAAAGCACCCACTCCCACAGCACTGAACCTCCCACAGCGCCCGCTTCCTCAGCACTGACCCTCCCACAGCGCCCACTCCCTCAGCACTGACCCTCCCACAGTTCCCGCTCCCTCAGCACTGACCCTCCGACAGCACCCACTCCCTCAGCACAGACCCACCGACAGCGCCCACTTCCTCAGTACTGACCCTCCCACAGCGCCCACTCCCTCAGCACTGACCCTCCCACAGTTCCCGCTCCCTCAGCATTAACCCTCTGACAGTTCCCGCTCCCTCAGCGCTGACCCTCCGACAGTGCCTGCTCCTTCAGCACTGACCCTCAGCGAGTACACACTCGCTCAGCACTGACCCTCCAACAGTTCCCGCTCCCTCAGCGCTGACCCTCCGACAGCGCCCACTCCCTCAGCACTGACCCTCCCAAAGCACCCGCTCCCTCAGCACAGACCCACCGACAGCGCCCACTTCCTCAGTACTGACCCTCCCACAGCGCCCACTCCCTCAGCACTGACCCTCCCACAGTTCCCGCTCCCTCAGCATTAACCCTCCAACAGTTCCCGCTCCCTCAGCGCTGACCCTCCGACAGCGCCCACTCCCTCAGCACTGACCCTCCCAAAGCACCCGCTCCCTCAGCACAGACCCACCGAAGGCGCCCGCTACCTCAGCACTGACCCTCTGACAGTTCCCTCTCCCATAGCGCTGACCTTCTGACAGCACCCACTCCCTCAGCACTGACAATCCGACAGCACCCACTCCCTCAGGACTGACCCTCTGACAGTGCCCGCTCCCTCAGCACTGACCCTCCCAAAATGCCGACTCCCTCAGCACTGACCCTCCGACAGTGCCCGCTCCCTCAGCACTGACCCTCCGACAGTACCCGCTCCCTCAGCACTGACCGTCTGACAGTTCCCGCTCCCTCAGCGCTGACCCTCTGACAGCGCCAGCTCCCTCAGCATTGACCGTCCCAAAGCACCTGCTCCCTCAGCACTGACCCTCCGACAGCACCCGATCCCTCAGCACTGACCCTCCCAAAGCGCCTGCTCCCACAGCACTGACTCTCCGACAGCGCCCACTCCCTCAGCACTGACCCACCCAAAGCGCCCGCTCCCTCAGCATTTACCCTCCAACAGTGCCTGCTCCCTTAACACTGACCCTCCGACAGCACCCGCTACCTCAGCACTGACCCTCCGACAGCACCCGCTCCATCAGCACTGACCGTCCGACAGCGGCCGTTCCCACAGCACTGACTCTCCCATAGCGCCCACTCCCTCAGCACTGACCCTCCGACAGCACCCACTCCCTCAGCACAGACCCACCGACAGCGCCCACTTCCTCAGCACTGATCCTCCGACAGCACCCGCTCCCTCAGCACAGACCCACCGAAAGCACCCACTCCCTAAGCATTGACCCTCCGACAGCACCCGCTCCCTCAGCACTGACCCTCCGACAGCACCCGCTCCCTCAGCACTGACCCTCCGACAGCACCCGCTCCCTCAGCACTGACCCTCCGACAGCACCTGCTCCCTCAGCACTGACCCTCCGACAGTGCCTGCTCCCTCCGCACTGACCCTCCGACAGCGCCCACTTCCTCAGCACTGACCCTCCCACAGCGCCCACTTCCTCAGCACTGACCCTCCCACAGTTCCCGCTCCCTCAGCACTGACCCTCTGACAGTTCCCGATCCCTTAGCACTGACCTTCCCCAAGAACCTGCTCCCTCAGCACTGACCCTCTGACAGTTCCAGCTCCCTCAGCACAGACCCACCGAAGGCGCCCGCTCCCTCAGCACTGACCCTCTGACAGCACCCACTCCCTCAGGACTGACCCTCTGACAGTGTCCACTCCCTCAGCACAGTCCCACCGTCAGCGCCCGCTCCCTCAGCACTGACCCTCCCAAAACGCCTGACCCTCTGACAGTGTCCACTCCCTCAGCACAGTCCCACCGAAGGCGCCCGCTCCCTCAGCACTGACCCTCTGACAGCAACCACTCCCTCAGGACTGACCCTCCCACAGCGCCCACTCCCTCAGCACTGACCCTCCGACAGTGCCCGCTCCCTCAGCACTGACCCTCCGACAGTGCCCGCTCCCTCAGCACTGACCCTCCGACAGTTCCTGCTCCCTCAGCTCTGACCCTCCGACAGCTCCTGCTCTCTCTGCACCGACCCTCCCACAGCGCCCGCTCCCTCAGCACTGACCCTCCCACAGCGCTCACTCCCTCAGCACTGACCCTCCCACAGCACCCACTCCCTCAGCACTGACTCTCCCAAAGCGCCCACTTCCTCAGCACTGACAATTCGACAGCGCCCGCTCCCTCAGCACTGACCCTCGGACAGCGCCCGCTCCCTCAGCACTGACCCTCCGACAGTCCCTGCTCCCTCAGCACTGACCCTTCCACAGTGCCCGCTCCCTCAGCACTGACCGTCTGACAGTGCCCGCTCCCTCAGCACTGACCCTCTGACAGTGCCCGCTCCTTCAGCACTGACCCTCTGACAGCACCCACTCCCTCATCGCTGACCCTCTAACAGCACCCACTCCCTCAGCACTGACCTTCTGACAGCGCCAGCTCCCTCAGCATTGACCGTCCCAAAGCACCTGCTCCCTCAGCACGGACCCTCCCAAAGCACCCGCTCCCTCAGCACTGACCCTCTCAAAGCGCCCACTGCCTCAGCACTGACCCTCCCACAGCACCCGATCCCTCAGCACTGACCCTCCCAAAGCGCCTGCTCCCACAGCACTGACTCTCCGACAGCGCCCACTCCCTCAGCACTGACCCTCCGACAGTGCCCGCTCCCTCAGCACTGACCGTATGACAGTTCCCGCTCCGTCAGCACTGACCGTCCGACAGCGGCCGTTCCCTCAGCACTGACTCTCCCATAGCGCCCACCCCCTCAGCACAGACCCACCGACAGCACCCACTCCCTCAGCACTGTCCCACCTAAAGCACCCACTCCCTCAGCACAGACCCACCGACAGCACCCACTTCCTCAGCACTGACCCTCCGACAGCACCCGCTACCTCAGCACTGACCCTCCGACTGTGCCCGCTCCCTCAGCACTGACCTCCGACACTGCCCGCTCCCTCAGCAACGACCCTCCGACATTGCCCGCTCCCTCAGCACTGACCCTCCAACAGTTCCCGCTCCCTCAGCACCGACCCTCCCACAGCGCCCGCTCCCTCAGCACTGAGCGTCCCAAAGCACCCGCTCCCTCAGCACTGACCCTCCGACAGTGCCCGCTCCCTCAGCAGTGACCCTCCGACAGTTTCCGCTCCCTCAGCTCTGACCCTCCGACAGCTCCGGCTCTCTCTGCACTGACCCTCCCAAAGCGCCCACTTCTTCAGCACCGACCCTCCCACAGCGCCCGCTCCCTCAGCACTGAACCTCGGACAGCGCCCGCTCCCTCAGCACTGACCCTCCGACAGTCCCTGCTCCCTCAGCACTGACCCTTCCACAGTGCCCGCTCCCTCAGCACTGACCGTCTGACAGTTCCCGCTCCCTCAGCGCTGACCCTCTGACAGTGCCCGCTCCTTCAGCACTGACCCTCTGACAGCACCCTCTCCCTCATCGCTGACCATCCCACAGCACCCTCTCCCTCAGCGCTGACCCTCCAATAGCACCCGCTCCCTCAGCACTGACCCTCCCACAGCACCCGCTCCCTCAGCACTGACCCTCCCACAGCACCCGCTCCCTCAGCACTGACCCTCCCACAGCACCCACTCCCTCAGCACTGACCCTCCCACAGCGCCCACTCCCTCAGCACTGACCCTCCCACAGCACCCGCTCCCTCAGCACTGACCCTCCCACAGCACCCACTCCCTCAGCACTGACCCTCTCAAAGCGCCCACTGCCTCAGCACTGACTCTCCGACAGCGCCCGCTCCCTCAGCACTGACCCACCCAAAGCGCCCGCTCCCTCAGCATTTACCCTTCAACAGTGCCTGCTCCCTTAACACTGACCCTCTGACAGCACCCGCTATCTCAGCACTGACCCTCCGACAGCACCCACTCCCTCAGCACTGACCCTCCGACAGTGCCCGCTCCCTCAGCACTGACCCCCCGACAGTGCCCGCTCCCTCAGCACTGACCCTCCGACAGCACCCGCTACCTCAGCACTGACCCTCCGACTGTGCCCGCTCCCTCAGCACTGACCCTCCGACAGCGCCTGCTCCCTCAGCACTGACCCTCCCAAAACGCCTGCTCCCTCAGCGCAGACCCTCCGACAGCGCACACTCCCTCAGCGCTGACCCTCCAACAGTGCCCACTCCCTCAGCACTGACCCTCCCACAGCGCCCACTCCCTCAGCACTGACCCTCCGACAGCGCCTGCTCCCTCAGCACTGACCCTCCCACAGCACCCGCTCCCTCAGCACTGACCCTCCCACAGCGCCCACTCCCTCAGCACTGACCCTCCCAAAACACCTACTCCCTACAGCACTGACCCTCCCACAGCACCCGCTCCCTCAGCACTGACCCTCCAACAGTGCCCGCTCCCTCAGCACTGACCCTCCGACAGTTTCCGCTCCCTCAGCTCTGACCCTCCGACAGCTCCTGCTCTCTCTGCACTGACCCTCCCAAAGCGCCCACTTCCTCAGCACCGACCCTCCCACAGCGCCCGCTCCCTCAGCACTGACCCTCCCACAGCGCCCACTCCCTCAGCACTGACCCTCCCACAGCGCCCACTCCCTCAGCACTGACCCTCCCACAGCGCCCACTCCCTCAGCACTGACAATCCGACAGCGCCCGCTCCCTCAGCACTGACCCTCAGCCAGCGCCCGCTCCCTCAGCACTGACCCTCCCATAGCACCCTCTCCCTCAGCACTGACCCTCCAACAGTGCCCGCTCCCTCAGCACTGACCGTCCGACAGCTGCCGTTCCCTCAGCACTGACTCTCCCATAGCGCCCACTCCCTCAGCACTGACCCTCCGACAGCACCCACTCCCTCAGCACTGACCCTCCGACAGTGCCTGCTCCCTCAGCACAGACCCTCCGACAGCGCCCACCCCCTCAGCACTGACCTTCTGACAGTTCCCGCTCCCTCAGCACTGACCGTCTGACAGTTCCCGCTCCGTCAGCACTGACCGTCCGACAGCGGCCGTTCCCTCAGCACTGACTCTCCCATAGCGCCCACTCCCTCAGCACTGACCCTCCGACAGCACCCACTCCCTCAGCACTGACCCTCCCACAGTTCCCGCTCCCTCAGCACTGACCCTCCGACAGCACCCACTCCCTCAGCACAGACCCACCGACAGCGCCCACTTCCTCAGCACTGACCCTCCCACAGCGCCCACTCCCTCAGCACTGACCCTCCCACAGTTCCCGCTCCCTCAGCATTAACCCTCTGACAGTTCCCGCTCCCTCAGCGCTGACCCTCCGACAGTGCCTGCTCCTTCAGCACTGACCCTCAGCGAGTACACACTCGCTCAGCACTGACCCTCCAACAGTTCCCGCTCCCTCAGCGCTGACCCTCCGACAGCGCCCACTCCCTCAGCACTGACCCTCCCACAGCACCCGCTCCCTCAGCGCTGACCCTCCGACAGCGCCCGCTCCCTCAGCACTGACCCTCCCAAAGCACCCGCTCCCTCAGCACAGACCCACCGAAGGCGCCCGCTACCTCAGCACTGACCCTCTGACAGTTCCCTCTCCCATAGCGCTGACCTTCTGACAGCACCCACTCCCTCAGCACTGACAATCCGACAGCACCCACTCCCTCAGGACTGACCCTCTGACAGTGCCCGCTCCCTCAGCACTGACCCTCCCAAAACGCCTACTCCCTCAGCACTGACCCTCCGACAGTGCCCGCTCCCTCAGCACTGACCCTCCCAAAACGCCTACTCCCTCAGCATAGACCCACCGAGAGCGTCCATTCCCTCAGCACTGACCCTCCCACAGCGCCCACTCCCTCAGCACTGACCGTCCGACAGCACCCACTCCCTCAGCACTGACCCTCCCACAGCACCCGCTCCCTCAGCACTGACCCTCCACAGCACCCACTCCCTCAGCACTGAACCTCCGACAGCACCCACTCCCTCAGCACTGACCCTCCCACAGCACCCGCTCCCTCAGCTCTGACCCTCCCACAGCACCCACTCCCTCAGCACTGACCCTCCCACAGCGCCCGCTACCAAAGCACCGACCCTCCCACAGCGCACACTCACTCAGCGCTGAGCCTCCCAAAACGCCTACTCCATCAGCACTGACCCTCCCACACCACCCGCTCCCTCAGCACTGACCCTCCGACTGTGCCCGCTCCCTCAGCACTGACCCTCCGACAGCACCCACTACCTCAGCACTGACCCTCCGACAGTTCCCGCTCCCTCAGCTCTGACCCTCCGATAGCGCCTGCTCTCTCTGCACTGACCCTCCCAAAGCACCCGCTCCCTCAGCGCGGACCCTCCGACAGCGCACACTCCCTCAGCGCTGACCCTCCGACAGCGCCCACTCCCTCAGCACTGACCCTCCCAAAACGCCTACTCCCTCAGCATTGACCCTCCCACAGCGCCCGCTCCCTCAGCACTGACCCTCCGACAGTGCCCGCTCCCTCAGCACTGACCCTCCGACAGTTCCCGCTCCCTCAGCTCTGACCCTCCGACAGCTCCTGCTCTCTCTGCACTGACCCTCCCAAAGCGCCCACTTCCTCAGCACCGACCCTCCCACAGCGCCCGCTCCCTCAGCACTGACCCTCCCACAGCGCCCACTCCCCCAGCACTGACCCTCCCACAGCACCCACTCCCTCAGCACTGACCATCCCACAGCGCCCACTCCCTCAGCACTGACAATCCGACAGCGCCCGCTCCCTCAGCACTGACCCTCGGACAGCAACCGCTCCCTCAGCACTGACCCTCCGACAGTCCCTGCTCCCTCAGCACTGACCCTTCCACAGTGCCCGCTCCCTCAGCACTGACCGTCTGACAGTTCCCGCTCCCTCAGCGCTGACCCTCTGACAGCGCCAGCTCCCTCAGCATTGACCGTCCCAAAGCACCTGCTCCCTCAGCACTGACCCTCCGACAGCACCCGCTCCCTCAGCACTGACCCTCTCAAAGCGCCCACTGCCTCAGCACTGACCCTCCCAAAGCACCTGCTCCCTCAGCACTGACTCTCCGACAGCGCCCACTCCCTCAGCACTGACCCACCCAAAGCGCCCGCTCCCTTAGCATTTACCCTCCAACAGTGCCTGCTCCCTTAACACTGACCCTCCGACAGCACCCGCGACCTCAGCACTGACCCTCCGACAGCACCCGCTCCATCAGCACTGACCGTCCGACAGCGGCCGTTCCCACAGCACTGACCCTCCGACAGTGCCCACTCCCTCAGCACTGACCCACCGAAAGCACCCACTCCCTCAGCATTGACCCTCCAACAGCACCCGCTCCCTCAGCACTGACCCTCCGACAGTGCCCACTCCCTCAGCACTGACCCTCCGACAGCGCCCGCTCCCTCAGCACTGACCCTTTGACAGTTCCCACTCCCTCAGCACTGACCCTCAGACACTGCCCGCTCCCTCAGCACTGACCCTCCAACAGCACTCACTCCCTCAGCACTGACCCACCCAAAGCGCCCGCTCCCTCAGCATTAACCCTCCAACAGTGCCTGCTCCCTTAACACTGACGCTCCGACACCACCTGCTCCCTCAGCACTGACCCTCCCACAGCACCCGCTCCCTCAGCACTGACCCTCCCACAGCACCCACTCCCTCAGCACTGACCCTCCGACAGTGCCTGCTCCCTCAGCACAGACCCTCCGACAGCGCCCACCCCCTCAGCACTGACCTTCTGACAGCGCCAGCTCCCTCAGCATTGACTGTCCCAAAGCACCCACTCCCTCAGCACTGACCCTCCGACAGTGCCCGCTCCCTCAGCACTGACCGTCTGACAGTTCCCGCTCCGTCAGCACTGACCGTCCGACAGCGGCCGTTCCCTCAGCACTGACTCTCCCATAGCGCCCACTCCCTCAGCACTGACCCTCCGACAGCACCCACTCCCTCAGCACTGACCCTCCCACAGTTCCCGCTCCCTCAGCACTGACCCTCCGACAGCACCCACTCCCTCAGCACAGACCCACCGACAGCGCCCACTTCCTCAGCACTGACTCTCCCACAGCGCCCACTCCCTCAGCACTGACCCTCCCACAGTTCCCGCTCCCTCAGCATTAACCCTCTGACAGTTCCCGCTCCCTCAGCGCTGACCCTCCGACAGTGCCTGCTCCTTCAGCACTGACCCTCAGCGAGTACACACTCGCTCAGCACTGACCCTCCAACAGTTCCCGCTCCCTCAGCGCTGACCCTCCGACAGCGCCCACTCCCTCAGCACTGACCCTCCCACAGCACCCGCTCCCTCAGCGCTGACCCTCCGACAGCGCCCGCTCCCTCAGCACTGACCCTCCCAAAGCACCCGCTCCCTCAGCACAGACCCACCGAAGGCGCCCGCTACCTCAGCACTGACCCTCTGACAGTTCCCTCACCCATAGCGCTGACCTTCTGACAGCACCCACTCCCTCAGCACTGACAATCCGACAGCACCCACTCCCTCAGGACTGACCCTCTGACAGTGCCCGCTCCCTCAGCACTGACCCTCCCAAAACGCCTACTCCCTCAGCACTGACCGTCCGACAGCACCCACTCCCTCAGCACTGACCCTCCCACAGCACCCGCTCCCTCAGCACTGACCCTCCCACAGCACCCACTCCCTCAGCACTGACCCTCCCAAAACGCCTACTCCCTCAGCACTGACCCTCCGACAGTGCCCGCTCCCTCAGCACTGACCCTCCCAAAACGCCTACTCCCTCAGCACAGACCCACCGAGAGCGTCCATTCCCTCAGCACTGACCCTCCCACAGCGCCCACTCCCTCAGCACTGACCGTCCGACAGCACCCACTCCCTCAGCACTGACCCTCCCACAGCACCCGCTCCCTCAGCACTGACCCTCCCACAGCACCCACTCCCTCAGCACTGAACCTCCGACAGCACCCACTCCCTCAGCACTGACCCTCCCACACCACCCGCTCCCTCAGCACTGACCCTCCGACAGCACCCACTACCTCAGCACTGACCCTCCGACAGTTCCCGCTCCCTCAGCTCTGACCCTCCGATAGCGCCTGCTCTCTCTGCACTAACCCTCCCAAAGCACCCGCTCCCTCAGCACTGAACCTCCCAAAACGCCTGCTCCCTCAGCGCGGACCCTCCGACAGCGCACACTCCCTCAGCGCTGACCCTCCGACAGCGCCCACTCCCTCAGCACTGACCCTCCCAAAACGCCTACTCCCTCAGCATTGACCCTCCCACAGCGCCCGCTCCCTCAGCACTGACCCTCCGACAGTGCCCGCTCCCTCAGCACTGACCCTCCGACAGTTCCCGCTCCCTCAGCTCTGACCCTCCGACAGCGCCCGCTCCCTCAGCACTGACCCTCCGACAGTTCCCGCTCCCTCAGCTCTGACCCTCCGACAGCTCCTGCTCTCTCTGCACTGACCCTCCCAAAGCGCCCACTTCCTCAGCACCGACCCTCCCACAGCGCCCGCTCCCTCAGCAGTGACCCTCCCACAGCGCCCACTCCCCCAGCAGTGACCCTCCCACAGCACCCACTCCCTCAGCACTGACCATCCCACAGCGCCCACTCCCTCAGCACTGACAATCCGACAGCGCCCGCTCCCTCAGCACTGACCCTCGGACAGCGCCCGCTCCCTCAGCACTGACCCTCCGACAGTCCCTGCTCCCTCAGCACTGACCCTTCCACAGTTCCCGCTCCCTCAGCGCTGACCCTCTGACAGCGCCACCTCCCTCAGCATTGACCGTCCCAGAGCACCTGCTCCCTCAGCACTGACCCTCCGACAGCACCCGCTCCCTCAGCACTGACCCTCTCAAAGCGCCCACTGCCTCAGCACTGACCCTCCCAAAGCGCCTGCTCCCACAGCACTGACTCTCCGACAGCGCCCACTCCCTCAGCACTGACCCACCCAAAGCGCCCGCTCCCTTAGCATAGACCTTCCCAAAGCGCCCGCTCCCTCAGCATTTACCCTCCAACAGTGCCTGCTCCCTTAACACTGACCCTCCGACAGCACCCGCTACCTCAGCACTGACCCTCCGACAGCACCCGCTCCATCAGCACTGACCGTCCGACAGCGGCCGTTCCCACAGCACTGACCCTCCGACAGTGCCCACTCCCTCAGCACTGACCCACCGAAAGCACCCACTCCCTCAGCATTGACCCTCCAACAGCACCCGCTCCCTCAGCACTGACCCTCCGACAGTGCCCACTCCCTCAGCACTGACCCTCCGACAGCGCCCGCTCCCTCAGCACTGACCCTTTGACAGTTCCCACTCCCTCAGCACTGACCCTCAGACACTGCCCGCTCCCTCAGCACTGACCCTCCAACAGCACTCACTCCCTCAGCACTGACCCACCCAAAGCGCCCGCTCCCTCAGCATTAACCCTCCAACAGTGCCTGCTCCCTTAACACTGACGCTCCGACACCACCTGCTCCCTCAGCACTGACCCTCCGACAGCACCCGTTCCCTCGGCACTGACCCTCCGACAGCACCCGTTCCCTCGGCACTGACCCTCCGACAGTGCCCGCTACCTCAGCACTGACCCTCCGACAGCACCCGCTACCTCAGCACTGACCCTCCGACAGTGCCGCTCCCTCAGCACTGACCCTCCGACAGTTCCCGCTCCCTCAGACCTGACACTCCGACAGTGCCCGCGCTCCCTCAGCACTGACCCTCCCACATCACCCGCTCCCTCAGCACTGACTCTCACAAAGCGCCCACTTCCTCAGCACTGAACCTCCGACAGCGCCCGCTCCCTCAGCACTGACCCTTCCACAGTGCCCACTCCCTCAGCACTGACCGTCTGACAGTTCCCGCTCCCTCAGCGCTGACCCTCCGACAGCACCCACTCCCTCAGCGCTGACCCTCCCACAGTGCCTGCTCCCTCAGCACTGACCTTCTGACAGCCCCCGTTCCCTCAGAATTAACCCTCCGACAGCACCCGCTCCCTCAGCGCTGACCCTCCGACAGTGCCCGCTCCCTCAGCACTGACCCTCTGACAGTGCCCACTCCCTCAGCACTGACCCTCCCACAGCACCCGCTCCCTCAGCACTGACTCTCCCAAAGCGCCCACTCCCTCAGCACTGACCCCCCGACAGCGCCCGCTCACTCAGCACTGACCCTCGGCCAGCGCCCGCTCCCTCAGCACTGACCCTCCAACAGTGCCTGCTCCCTCAGCACTGACCCTTCCACAGTGCCCGCTCCTTCAGAACTGACCGTCTGACAGCGCCCGCTCCCTCAGCACTGACCCTCGGCCAGCGCCCGCTCCCTCAGCACTGACCCTCCAACAGTGCCTGCTCCCTCAGCACTGACACTTCCACAGTGCCCGCTCCTTCAGAACTGACCGTCTGACAGTGCCCACTCCCTCAGCACTGACCAACCCAATGCACCCGATCCCTTAGCACTGACCTTCCCAAAGCGCCCGCTCCCTCAGCATTAACCCTCCAACAGTGCCCGCTCCCTCAGTGCTGATCCTCCGACAGCGGCCGCTCCCTCAGCACTGACCCTCCCACAGTGCCCGGTACCTCAGCATTAACCCTCCAACAGTGCCCGCTCCCTCAGTGCTGATCCTCCGACAGCGCCCGCTCCCTCAGCACTGACCCTCCCACAGCGCCCGGTACCTCAGCATTAACCCTCCAACAGTGCCCGCTCCCTCAGTGCTGATCCTCCGACAGCGCCCGCTCCCTCAGCACTGACCCTCCCACAGTGCCCGGTACCTCAGCACTGACTCTCTGACAGTTCCCGCTCCCTCAGCGCTGACCGTCCGACAGCACCCATTCCCTCAGCACTGACCTTCTGACAGCGCCCACTCCCTCAGCACTGACCCTCTGACAGCGCCCACTCCCTCAGCACTGACCCTCCCACAGCGCCCACTCCCTCAGCACTGACTCTCCCAAAGCACCCACTCCCTCAGCACTGACCATCCGACAGCGCCCACTCCCTCAGTGCTGATCCTCCGACAGCGCCCGCTCCCTCAGCACAGACCCACCGACAGCGCCCGCTCCCTCAGCACCGACCCTCTGACAGTGCCCATTCCCTCAGCGCTGACCCTCCGACAGTGCCTGCTCCCTCCGCACTGACCCTTCCACAGTGTCCGCTCCTTCAGAACTGACCGTCTGACAGCACCCACTCCCTCAGCACTGACTCTCCCAAAGCGCCCACTCCCTCAGCACTGACCCTCCGACAGTGCCCGCTCCCGCAGCATTAACCCTCCGACAGTGCCCGCTCCCTCAGCACTGACCCTCCGACAGTGCCCACTCCCTCAGCGCTGACCCTCCGACTGCGCCCGCTCCCTCAGCGCTGACCTTCTGACAGCGCCCACTCCCTCAGCACTGACCCTCCGAAAGCGCCCACTCCCTCAGCGTTGACCCTCCGACAGCGCCCGCTCCCTCAGCACAGACCCACCGACAGCGCCCACTTCCTCAGAACTGACCCTCCGACAGCGCCCACTCCTCAGCACTGACCCTCTAACAGCGCCCACTCCCTCAGCACTGACCCTCTGACAGATCCCGCTCCCTCAGCGCTGACCCTCTGACAGTTCCCGCTCCCTCAGCACTGACCCTCCCACAGCACCCGATCCCTCAGCACCGCCCCTCTGACAGTTCCCGCTCCCTCAGCGCTGACCCTCTGACAGTTCCCACTCCCTCAGCACTGACCCTCCCAAAGCGCCCGCTCCCTCAGCATTTACCCTCCAACAGTGCCTGCTCCCTTAACACTGACCCTCCGACAGCACCCGCTACCTCAGCACTGACCCTCCGACAGCACCCACTCCCTCAGCACTGACCCTCCGACAGTGCCCACTCCCTCAGCACTGATCCTCCGACAGTGCCTGCTCCCACCGCACTGACCCTCCGACAGCACCCGCTCCCTCAGCACAGACCCACCGACAGCGCCCACTTCCTCAGCACTGACCCTCCGACAGCACCCGCTCCCTCAGCATTAACCCTCCGACAGCACCCGCTCCCTCAGCACTGACCCTCCGACAGTGCCCGCTACCTCAGCACTGACCCTCCGACAGCACCCGCTCCCTCAGCGGTGACCCTCCGACAGCACCCGCTCCCTCAGCACTGACCGTCCGACAGCACCCGTTCCCTCGGCACTGACCCTCCGACAGCACCCGTTCCCTCGGCACTGACCATCCGACAGTGCCCGCTACCTCAGCACTGACCCTCCCACAGCGCCCACTCCCTCAGCACTGACCCTCCCAAAATGCCTACTCCCTCAGCACTGACCCTCCCACAGCGCCCGCTCCCTCAGCACTGACCCTCCGACAGTGCCCGCTCCCTCAGCACTGACCCTCCGACAGCACCCGCTACCTCAGCACTGACCCTCCCACAGTGTCCACTCCCTCAGCACAGTCCCACCGACAGTGCCCGCTCCCTCAACACTGACCCTCCGACCGTGCCTGCTCCCTCCGCACTGACCCTCCAACAGCACTCGCTCCCTCAGCACTGACCCTCCCACAGCGCCCACTCCTCAGCACTGACCCTCCCACAGCACCCACTCCCTCAGCACTGACCCTCCCACAGCACCCACTCCCTCAGCACTGACTCTCCCAAAGCGCCCACTTCCTCAGCACTGACCCTCCACAGCGCCCACTGCCTCAGCACTGACCCTCCCACAGCGCCCACTCCCTCAGCACTGACCCTCCCACAGCACCCACTCCCTCAGCACTGACTCTCCCAAAGCGCCCACTTCCTCAGCACTGACCCTCCCACAGCGCCCAAAGCCTCAGCACTGACCCTCCAACAGCACCGCTCCCTCAGCACTGACCCTCCGACAGCACCCACTCCCTCAGCACTGACTCTCCCAAAGCACCCACTTCCTCAGCACTGACCCTCCCACAGCACCCGCTCCCTCAGCACTGACCCTCCGACAGCACTCGCTCCCTCAGCACTGACCCTCTCAAAGCGCCCACTGCCTCAGCACTGACCCTCCCACAGCACCCGCTCCCTCAGCACAGACCCACCGACAGTGCCCACTTCCTCAGCACTGACCCTCCCACAGCGCCCACTCCCTCAGCACTGACCCTCCCACAGCGCCCACTGCCTCAGCACTGACCCTCCCACAGCGCCCACTCCCTCAGCACTGACCCTCCCACAGTTCCCGCTCCCTCAGCACTGACCCTCTGACAGTTCCCGTTCCCTTAGCACTGACCTTCCCGAAGTGCCTGCTCCCTCAGCATTAACCCTCCGACAGCACCCGCTCCCTCTGCACTGACCCTCTCAAAGCGCCCACTGCCTCAGCACTGATCCTCCCACAGCACCCGATCCCTCAGCACTGACCCTCCCAAAGCGCCTGCTCCCTCAGCACTGACTCTCCGACAGCGCCCGCTCCCTCAGCACTGACCCACCCAAAGCGCCCGCTCCCTCAGCATTTACCCTCCAACAGCGCCTGCTCCCTTAACACTGACCCTCCGACAGCGCCCGCTCCCTCAGCACTGACCGTCTGACAGTTCCCGCTCCATCAGCACTGACCCTCCGACAGCGCCCACTCCCTCAGCACTGACCGTCCGACAGCGGCCGTTCCCTCAGCACTGACTCTCCCATAGCGCCCACTCCCTCAGCACCGACCGTCCGACAGCGCCCACTCCCTCAGCACTGACCCTCCGACACTGCCCACTCCCTCAGCACCGACCCTCCGACAGTGCCCGCTCCCTCAGCGGTGACCCTCCGACAGTTCGCGCTCCCTCAGCGCTGACCCTCAGACAGTGCCTGCTCCCTCCGCACTGGCCCTCCGAGAGTACTCACTCGCTCAGCACTGACCCTCCAACAGTTCCCGCTCCCTCAGCGCTGACCGTCCCAAAGCACCTGCTCCCTCAGCACAGACCAACCGAAAGCGCCTGCTCCCTCAGCACCGACCCTTTGACAGTTCCCACTCCCTCAGCACTGACCCTCCGACAGTTTCCACTCCCTCAGCACTGACCCTCCGACAGCGCCCACTCCCTCAGTACTGACCCTCCGACAGTGCCCACTCCCTCAGCACTGACCCTCCGACAGCGCCCGCTCCCTCAGCACTGACCCTTTGACAGTTCCCACTCCCTCAGCACTGACCCTCAGACACTGCCCGCTCCCTCAGCACTGACCCTCCAACAGCACTCACTCCCTCAGCACTGACCCACCCAAAGCGCCCGCTCCCTCAGCATTAACCCTCCAACAGTGCCTGCTCCCTTAACACTGACGCTCCGACACCACCCGCTACCTCAGCACTGACCCTCAGCACTGACCCTCCGACAGCACCCGTTCCCTCGGCACTGACCCTCCGACAGCACCCGTTCCCTCGGCACTGACCCTCCGACAGTGCCCGCTACCTCAGCACTGACCCTCCGACAGCACCCGCTACCTCAGCACTGACCCTCCGACAGTGCCCGCTCCCTCAGCACTGACCCTACGACAGTTCCCGCTCCCTCAGACCTGACACTCCGACAGTGCCCGCGCTCCCTCAGCACTGACCCTCTGACAGCGCCCACTCCCTCAGCACTGACCCTCCCACAGCACCCGCTCCCTCAGCACTGACTCTCACAAAGCGCCCACTTCCTCAGCACTGAACCTCCGACAGCGCCCGCTCCCTCAGCACTGAACCTTCCACAGTGCCCACTCCCTCAGCACTGACCGTCTGACAGTTCCCGCTCCCTCAGCGCTGACCCTCCAACAGCACCCACTCCCTCAGCGCTGACCCTCCCACAGTGCCTGCTCCCTCAGCACTGACCTTCTGACAGCCCCCGTTCCCTCAGAATTAACCCTCCGACAGCACCCGCTCCCTCAGCGCTGACCCTCCGACAGTGCCCGCTCCCTCAGCACTGACCCTCTGACAGCGCCCATTCCCTCAGCACTGACCCTCCCACAGCACCCGCTCCCTCAGCACTGACTCTCCCAAAGGGCCCACTCCCTCAGCACTGACCCCCCGACAGCGCCCGCTCCCACAGCACTGACCCTCGGCCAGCGCCCGCTCCCTCAGCACTGACCCTCCAACATTGCCTGCTCCCTCAGCACTGACCCTTCCACAGTGCCCGCTCCTTCAGAACTGACCGTCTGACAGCACCCACTCCCTCAGCGCTGACCCTCCGACAGCACCCACTCCCTCAGCGCTGACCCCCCGACAGCGCCCGCTCCCTCAGCACTGACCCTCGGCCAGCGCCCGCTCCCTCAGCACTGACCCTCCAACTGTGCCTGCTCCCTCAGCACTGACACTTCCACAGTGCCCGCTCCTTCAGAACTGACCGTCTGACAGTGCCCACTCCCTCAGCACTGACCAACCCAATGCACCCGCTCCCTTAGCACTGACCTTCCCAAAGCGCCCGCTCCCTCAGCATTAACCCTCCAACAGTGCCCGCTCCCTCAGTGCTGATCCTCCGACAGCGCCCGCTCCCTCAGCACTGACCCTCCCACAGTGCCCGGTACCTCAGCACTGACTCTCTGACAGTTCCCGCTCCCTCAGCGCTGACCGTCCGACAGCACCCACTCCCTCAGCACTGACCTTCTGACAGCGCCCACTCCCTCAGCACTGACCCTCTGACAGCGCCCACTCCCTCAGCACTGACCCTCCCACAGCGCCCACTCCCTCAGCACTGACTCTCCCAAAGCGCCCACTCCCTCAGCACTGACCCTCCGACAGCGCCCACTCCCTCAGTGCTGATCCTCTGACAGCGCCCACTCCCTCAGCACTGACCCTCCCACAGCGCCCACTCCCTCAGCGCTGACCCTCCGACAGTGCCCGCTACCTCAGCACTGACCCTCCGACAGCACCCGCTACCTCAGCACTGACCCTCCGACAGTGCCCGCTCCCTCAGCACTGACCCTCCGACAGTTCCCGCTCCCTCAGACCTGACACTCCGACAATGCCCGCGCTCCCTCAGCACTGACCCTCTGACACTGACCGCTCACTCAGCGCTGACCTTCTGACAGCGCCCGCTCCCTCAGCACTGACCGTCCCAAAATCACCTGCTCCCTCAGCACTGACCCTCCGACAGCACTCACTCCCTCAGCACTGACCCTCCCACAGGTCCGCTCACTCAGCGCTGTCCCTCCCACAGCGCCCGCTCCCTCAGCACTGACCCTCCCAAAGCGCCCGCTCACCTCAGCGCTGACCCTCCTACACTGTCCGCTCCCTCAGCACTGACCCTCTGACAGCCCCCGTCCCTCAGCATTAACCCTCCGACAGCACCCGCTCCCTCAGCGCTGACCCTACGACAGTGCCCGCTCCCTCAGCACTGACCCTCCGACAGTGCCCGCTCCCTCAGCACTGACCCTCCGACAGTGCCCGCTCCCTCAGCACTGACCTCCCACAGCACCCGCTCCCTCAGCACTGACTCTCACAAAGCGCCCACTTCCTCAGCACTGAACCTCCGACAGCGCCCGCTCCCTCAGCACTGACCCTTCCACAGTGCCCACTCCCTCAGCGCTGACCGTCTGACAGTTCCCGCTCCCTCAGCACTGACCCTCCCACAGCACCCGATCCCTCAGCACTGACCCACCCAAAGCGCCCGCTCCCTCAGCATTTACCCTCCAACAGTGCCTGCTCCCTTAACACTGACCCTCCGACAGCACCCGCTACCTCAGCACTGACCCTCCGACAGCACCCACTCCCTCAGCACTGACCCTCCGACAGTGCCCACTCCCTCAGCACTGATCCTCCGACAGTGCCGGCTCCCACCGCACTGACCCTCCGACAGCACCCGCTCCCTCAGCACAGACCCACCGACAGCGCCCACTTCCTCAGCACTGACCCTCCGACAGCACCCGCTCCCTCAGCATTAACCCTCCGACAGCACCCGCTCCCTCAGCACTGACCCTCCGACAGTGCCCGCTCCTTCAGCACTGACCCCCCGACAGCACCCACTCCCTCAGCACTGACCCTCCCACAGCACCCGCTCCATCAGCACTGACCTTCCGACAGCGCCCACTCCCTCAGCACTGACCGTCCGACAGCGGCCGTTCCCTCAGCACTGACTCTCCCATAGCGCCCACTCCCTCAGCACTGACCCTCCGACAGCACCCGCTCCCTCAGCACTGACCCTCCCACAGTTCCCGATCCCTTAGCACTGACCTTCCCCAAGCGCCTGCTCCCTCAGCATTAACCCTCAGACAGCACCCGCTCCCTCAGCACTGACCCTCCGACCGCACCTGCTCCCTCAGCGCTGACCCTCCGACAGTGCCTGCTCCCTCAGCACTGACCCTCAGCGAGTACACACTCGCTCAGCACTGACCCTCCGACAGCGCCCTCTCCCTCAGCACTGACCCTCCCACAGCGCCCGCTCCCTCAGCACTGACCCTCCCAAAACGCCTACTCCCTCAGCACTGACCCTCCCACAGCGCCCACTCCCTCAGGACTGACCCTCTGACAGTGTCCACTCCCTCAGCACAGTCCCACCGACAGCGCCCGCTCCCTCAGCACTGACCCTCCCAAAACGCCTACTCCCTCAGCACTGACCCTCCCACAGTGCCCGCTCCCTCAGCACTGACCTTCCGACAGTTCCCGCTCCCTCAGCTCTGACCGTCCGACAGTTCCCGCTCCCTCAGCACTGACCCTCCCACAGCGCCCGCTCCTCAGCACTGACCCTCCGACAGCGCCCACTCCCTCAGCACTGACCCTCCCACAGCGCCCGCTACCAAAGCACCGACCCTCCGACAGCGCCCACTCCCTCAGCACTGACCCTCCCAAAACGCCTACTCCCTCAGCACTGACCCTCCCACAGCGCCCGCTACCTCAGCACTGACCCTCCGACAGGACCCGCTCCCTCAGCACTGACCCTCCGACAGCACCCGCTACCTCAGCACTGACCCTCCGACTGTGCCCGCTCCCTCAGCACTGACCCTCCGACAGCACCCGCTACCTCAGCACTGACCCTCCGACTGTGCCCGCTCCCTCTGCACTGACCCTCCGACAGCACCCGCTCCCTCAGCACTGACCCTCCGACTGCGCCCGCTCCCTCTGCACTGACCCTCCGACAGCACCCGCTACCTCAGCACTGACCCTCCGACAGCACCCGCTACCTCAGCTCTGACCCTCCGATAGCGCCTGCTCTCTCTGCACTGACCCTCCCAAAGCACCCGCTCCCTCAGCACTGACCCTCCAACAGCGCCTGCTCCCTCAGCACTGACCCGCCCAAAACGCCTGCTCCCTCAGCACTGACCCTCCGACAGTGCCCACTCCCTCAGCACTGACCCTCCGACAGCACCCGCTCCCTCAGCACAGACCCACCGAAAGCGCCCACTACCTCAGCATTGACCCTCCCAAAGCGCCCGCTCCCTCAGCATTAACCCTCCGACAGTGCCTGCTCACTCAGCACTGACACTCCGACAGCACCCGTTCCCTCAGCACTGACCCTCCGACACTGCCCACTCCCTCAGCACCGACCCTCCGACAGTGCCCGCTCCCTCAGCGGTGACCCTCTGACAGTTCGCGCTCCCTCAGCGCTGACCCTCCGACAGTGCCTGCTCCCTCCGCACTGACCCTCCGAGAGTACTCACTCGCTCAGCACTGACCCTCCAACAGTTCCCGCTCCCTCAGCACTGACCCTCCAACAGTTCCCGCTCCCTCAGCGCTGACCGTCCCAAAGCACCTGCTCCCTCAGCACAGACCCTCCCCCAGCGCCCGCTCCCTCAGCACTGACCGTCCCAAAGCACCTGCTCCCTCAGCACAGACCCACCGAAAGCGCCCGCTCCCTCAGCACTGACCCTCTGACAGTTCCCGCTCCCTCAGCGCTGACCCTCTGACAGTGCCCGCTCCCTCAGCACTGACCTCCGACAGTGCCCGCTCCCTCAGCACTGACCCTTTGACAGTTCCCACTCCCTCAGCACTGACCCTCCCACAGGCCCGCTCACTCAGCGCTGTCCCTCCCACAGCGCCCGCTCCCTCAGCACTGACCCTCCCAAAGCGCCCGCTCACCTCAGCGCTGACCCTCTGACAGCCCCCTTCCCTCAGCATTAACCCTCCGACAGCACCCGCTCCCTCAGCGCTGACCCTACGACAGTGCCCGCTCCCTCAGCACTGACCCTCCCACAGCACCCGCTCCCTCAGCACTGACTCTCACAAGCGCCCACTTCCTCAGCACTGAACCTCCGACAGCGCCCGCTCCCTCAGCACTGACCCTTCCACAGTGCCCACTCCCTCAGCACTGACCCTCTGACAGCACCCACTCCCTCAGCGCTGACCCTCCGACAGCACCCACTCCCTCAGCGCTGACCCTCCCACAGTGCCTGCTCCCTCAGCACTGACCCTCTGACAGCACCCACTCCCTCAGCACTGACCCTCCGACAGCACCCGCTCCCTCAGCGCTGACCCTCCGACAGTGCCTGCTCCCTCAGCACTGACCGTCTGACAGTTCCCGCTCCCTCAGCACTGACCCTCTGACAGTGCCCGCTCCTTCAGCTCTGACCCTCCCACAGCTCCCACACCCTCAGCGCTGACCCTCCGACAGCACCCACTCCCTCAGCACTGACCTTCTGACAGCACCCACTCCCTCAGCACTGACCCTCCCACAGCACCCGCTCCCTCAGCACTGACTCTCCCAAAGCGCCCACTCCCTCAGCACTGACCTCCCGACAGCGCCCGCTCCCTCAGCACTGACCCTCCAACAGTGCCTGCTCCCTCAGCACTGACCCTTCCACAGTGCCCGCTCCTTCAGAACTGACCGTCTGACAGTGCCCACTCCCTCAGCACTGACCAACCCAATGCACCCGCTCCCTTAGCACTGACCTTCCCAAAGTGCCCGCTCCCTCAGCATGGACCCTCCGACAGTGCCCACTCCTCAGCACTGACGCTCCGACAGCGCCCGCTCCCTCAGCACTGACCCTCCCACAGTGCCCGGTACCTTAGCATGGACCCTCCGACAGTGCCCACTCCCTCAGCACTGACTCTCTGACAGTTCCCGCTCCCTCAGCGCTGACCCTCCAACAGCACCCACTCCCTCAGCACTGACCTTCTGACAGCGCCCACTCCCTCAGCACTGACCCTCCCACAGCACCCGCCCCCTCAGCACTGACTCTCCCAAAGCGCCCACTCCCTCAGCACTGACCCCCGACAGCGCCCGCTCCCTCAACACTGACTCTCCCAAAGCGCCCACTCCCTCAGCACTGACCCCCGACAGCGCCCGCTCCCTCAGCACTGACCCTCGGCCAGCGCCCGCTCCCTCAGCACTGACCCTCCAACAGTGCCTGCTCCCTCAGCACTGACCCTTCCACAGTGCCCGCTCCTTCAGAACTGACCGTCTGACAGCACCCACTCCCTCAGCGCTGACCCTCCGACAGCACCCACTCCCTCAGCGCTGACCCTCCGACAGCACCCACTCCCTCAGCACTGACCTTCTGACAGCGCCAGCTCCCTCAGCACTGACCGTCCCAAAGCACCTGCTCCCTCAGCACTGACCCTCCGACAGCACCTACTCCCTCAGCACTGACCCTCTGACAGTGCCCGCTCCCTCAGCACTGACCCTCCGACAGTGCCCGCTCCCTCAGCACTGACCCTCCGACAGTGCCCGCTCCCTCAGCACTGCCCTTCCCAAAGCGCCCGTCCATCAGCATTAACCCTCCCACAGCACCCCTCCCTCAGCACTGACCCTCTGATAGTACCCACTCCCTCAGCACTGACCCTCTGACAGTACCCGCTCCCTCAGCACTGACCCTCTGACAGCGCCTGCTCCCTCAGCACTGACCCTCTGACAGCGCCTGCTCCCTCAGCACTAAACCTCTGACAGTGCCCGCTCCCTCAGCACTGACCCTCTGACAGTACCCGCTCCCTCAGCACTGACCCTCTGACAGCGCCTGCTCCCTCAGCACTGACCCTCTGACAGCGCCTGCTCCCTCAGCACTGACCCTCTGACAGCGCCTGCTCCCTCAGCACTGACCCTCTGACAGCGCCTGCTCCCTCAGCACTGACCCTTCCACAGCCCCCGCTCCCTCAGCACTGACCCTCCACAGCACCCACTCCCTCAGCACTGACCCCCCGACAGTGCCCGCTCCCTCAGCACTGACCCTCGGCCAGCGCCCGCTCCCTCAGCACTGACCCTCCAACAGTGCCTGCTCCCTCAGCACTGACCCTCCCACAATGCCCGCTCCTTCAGAACTGACCCTCCGACAGCACCCACTCCCTCAGCACTGACCCTCCAACAGCGCCCACTCCCTCAGTGCTGACCCTCCGACAGTGCCAGCTCCCTCAGCACTGACCTTCCCAAAGCGCCCGCTCCCTCAGCATTAACCCTCCAACAGTGCCCGCTCCCTGAACACTGACGCTCCGACAGCGCCCGCTCCCTCAGCACTGACCCTCCCACAGTGCCTGATCCATCAGCACTGACCATCCGACAGTGCCTGCTCACTCAGCGCTGACCCACGGACAGCGCCCACTTCCTCAGAACTGACCCTCCGACAGTGTCCACTCCCTCAGCACTGACCTCCGACAGTGCCCACTCCTCAGCACTGACCCTCTGACAGCGCCCGCTCCCTCAGCACTGACCCTCCCACAGCACCCGCTCCCTCAGCACTGACCCTCCGACAGTGCCCGCTCCTATAGCACTGCCCTTCCCAAAGCGCCCATCCATCAGCATTAACCCTCCCACAGCACCGCTCCCTCAGCACTGACCTCTGACAGTACCCACTCCCTCAGCACTGACCCTCTGACAGTGCCCGCTCCCTCAGCACTGACCCTCTGACAGTGCCCGCTCCCTCAGCGCTGACCCTCCGACAGTGCCCGCTCCCTCAGCGCTGACCCTCCGACAGTGCCTGCTCCCTCCGCACTGACCCTCCGACAGCGCCAGCTCCCTCCGCACTGACCCTCCGACAGCGCCCGCTCCCTCAGCGCTGACCCTCCGACACTGCCCGCTCCCTCAGCGCTGACCCTCCGACAGTGCCGCTCCCTCAGCGCTGACCCTCCGACAGTGCCGCTCCCTCAGCACTGACCCTCCGACAGTGCCCGCTCCCTCAGCACTGACCTTCCGACAGTGCCTGCTCCCTCCGCACTGACCCTCCGACAGCGCCAGCTCCCTCCGCGCTGACCCTCCGACAGTGCCCGCTCCCTCAGCGCTGACCCTCCGACACTGCCTGCTCCCTCAGCGCTGACCTTCTGACAGCGCCCGCTCCCTCAGCACTGACTGTCCCAAAGCACCTGCTCCCTCAGCACTGACCCTCCGACAGCACCCACTCCCTCAGCACTGACCCTCCGACAGCGCCCACTCCCTCAGCGCTGATCCTCCGACAGCGCCCGCTCCCTCAGCACAGACCCACCGACAGCGCCCGCTCCCTCAGCACCGACCCTCTGACAGTGCCCATTCCCTCAGCGCTGACCCTCCGACATTGCCTGCTCCCTCAGCATTAACCCTCCGACAGTGCCTGCTCCCTTAACACTGACCCTCCGACAGTGCCCACTCCCTCAGCACTGACCCTCCGACAGTGCCCACTCCCTCAGCATTAACCCTCCGACAGTGTCTGCTCCCTTAACACTGACCCTCCGACAGTGCCCACTCCCTCAGCACTGACCCTCCGACAGTGCCCGCTCCCTCAGCATTAACCCTCCGACAGTGTCTGCTCCCTTAACACTGACCCTCCGACAGTGCCACTCCCTCAGCACTGACCCTCCGACAGTGCCCGCTCCCTCAGCGCTGACCCTCCGACACTGCCTGCTCCCTCAGCGCTGACCTTCTGACAGCGCCCGCTCCCTCAGCACTGACTGTCCCAAAGCACCTGCTCCCTCAGCACTGACCCTCCGACAGCACCCACTCCCTCAGCGCTGACCCTCTGACAGCGCCCGCTCCCTCAGCACAGACCCACCGACAGCGCCCGCTCCCTCAGCACCGACCCTCTGACAGTGCCCATTGCCTCAGCGCTGACCCTCCAACAGTGCCTGCTCCCTCCGCACTGACCCTCCCAAAGCACCTGCCCCCTTAGCATTGACCCTCCGACAGTGCCCGCTCCCTCAGCATTAACCCTCCGACAGTGCCCGCTCCCTCAGCGCTGACCCTCCGACAGTGCCCGCTCCCTCAGCGCTGACCCTCCGACTGCGCCCGCTCCCTCAGCGCTGACCCTCCGACTGCGCCCGCTCCCTCAGCACTGACCCTCCGACAGCGCCCACTCCCTCAGCACTGACCCTCCGACAGCGCCTGCTCCCGCAGCACTGACCCTCCGACAGTGCCCGCTCCCTCAGCGCTGACCCTCCAACACTGCCCGCTCCCTCAGCGCTGACCTTCTGACAGCGCCCGCTCCCTCAGCACTGACTGTCCCAAAGCACCTGCTCCCTCAGCACTGACCCTCCGACAGCACCCGCTCCCTCAGCACTGACCCTCCGACAGCACCCACTCCCTCAGCGCTGACCCTCCGACAGCGCCCGCTCCCTCAGCACAGACCCACCGACAGCGCCCGCTCCCTCAGCACCGACCCTCTGACAGTGCCCATTGCCTCAGCGCTGACCCTCCAACAGTGCCTGCTCCCTCCGCACTGACCCTCCCAAAGCACCTGCCCCCTTAGCATTGACCCTCCGACAGTGCCCGCTCCCTCAGCATTAACCCTCCGACAGTGCCCGCTCCCTCAGCACTGACCTCCGACAGTGCCCGCTCCCTCAGCACTGACCCTCCGACAGTGCCCGCTCCCTCAGCGCTGACCCTCCGACTGCGCCCGCTCCCTCAGCGCTGACCCTCCGACTGCGCCCGCTCCCTCAGCACTGACCCTCCGACAGCGCCCACTCCCGCAGCACTGACCCTCCGACAGCGCCTGCTCCCGCAGCACTGACCCTCCGACAGTGCCCGCTCCCTCAGCGCTGACCCTCCGACACTGCCCGCTCCCTCAGCGCTGACCTTCTGACAGCGCCCGCTCCCTCAGCACTGACTGTCCCAAAGCACCTGCTCCCTCAGCACTGACCCTCCGACAGCACCCGCTCCCTCAGCACTGACCCTCCGACAGCACCCACTCCCTCAGCGCTGACCCTCCGACAGCGCCGGCTCCCTCAGCACAGACCCACCGACAGCGCCCGCTCCCTCAGCACCGACCCTCTGACAGTGCCCATTGCCTCAGCGCTGACCCTCCGACAGTGCCTGCTCCCTCCGCACTGACCCTCCCAAAGCACCTGCCCCCTTAGCATTGACCCTCCGACAGTGCCCGCTCCCTCAGCATTAACCCTCCGACAGTGCCCGCTCCCTCAGCACTGACCCTCCGACAGTGCCCGCTCCCTCAGCACTGACCCTCCGACAGTGCCCGCTCCCTCAGCGCTGACCCTCCGACTGCGCCCGCTCCCTCAGCGCTGACCTTCTGACAGCGCCCGCTCCCTCAGCACTGACCCTCCGACAGCGCCCACTCCCTCAGCACTGACCCTCCGACAGTGCCCGCTCCCTCAGCACAGACCCACCGACAGCGCCCACTTCCTCAGAACTGACCCTCCGACAGTGTCCACTCCCTCAGCACTGACCCTCTCAAAGCACCCACTTCCTCAGCACTGACTCTCCCACAGCGCCCGCTCCCTCAGCACTGACACTCCCACAGCACCCAGTCCCTCAGCACCGACCCTCTGACAGTTCCCGCTCCCTCAGCGCTGACCCTCTGACAGTGCCTGCTCCCTCAGCACTGACCCTCCCACAGCGCCCGCAGCCTCAGCACTGACCCTCCCACAGCACCCGCTCCCTCAGCACTGACCCTCCCACAGCGGCCGCTCCCTCAGCACTGACCCTCGCACAGCACCCGCTCCCTCAGCACTGACCCTCCCACAGTGCCCACTTCCTCAGCACTGACCCTCTCACAGCACCCACTCCCTCAGCACTGACCCTCCCACAGCACCCGCTCCTCAGCACTGACCCTCCCACAGCACCCGCTCCCTCATCACTGACCCTCCCACAGCACCCGCTCCCTCAGCACTGACCCTCCCACAGCACCCGCTCCCTCAGCACTGACCCTCCCACAGCGCCCACTCCCTCAGCACTGACCCTCCCACAGCGCCCACTCCCTCAGCACTGACCCTCCGACAGCGCCCGCTCCCTCAGCACTGACCCTCCGACAGCGCCCGCTCCTCAGCACTGACCCTCCCACAGTGCCCGTTCCTTCAGCACTGACCCTCCCACAGTGCCCACTCCCTCAGCACCGACCCTCCCACCCCTCCCCCCACACCAGTTCTCGCTGGGATAAATTCACCTACACCATCACTGGGCCCCCACATCAAGACCCCTCGCCGGGCTGTCAACTGCTTCTCTGTCTCTTAACTGCTCCCAGATTTGGGAGGCGGGGTTGGGTGCAGGAGGGTGGGGGCCTCCATCACCGACATATACCCAGCTGCAGCTCCTCGCTCTTTCCAGAACCTTCCGCACCGCTCGGCTCCCCACCAATGGGTGCCCCCTCCAACCAGGTACATGCGCACTCACACACACACACACAGACAGATACACACACACACACATACACACACACACAGACAGGTACCCCTCCAGCCCGCTCCACCCCCTCCCTGTCTCTGTCACCCCCTCCAGCCCGCTCCACCCCCTCCCTATCCCTGTCACCCCCTCCAGCCCCCAACCCCTCCCTATCTCTGTCACCCCCTCCTGCCCCTACACCCCCTCCCTGTCTCTGTCACCCCTCCAGCCCCCACACCCCCTCCCTATCCCTGTCACCCCCTCCAGCCCCTACACCCTCCCTATCCCTGTCACCCCCTCCAGCCCCTACACCCCCTCCCTATCCCTGTCACCCCCTCCAGCCCCTACACCCCTCCCTATCCCTGTCACCCCTCCAGCCCCCACACCCTCCCTATCCCTGTCAGCCCCTACACCCCCCTCCCTATCTCTGTCACCCCCTCCCTATCCCTGTCAGCCCCTACACCCCCCTCCCTATCTCTGTGCTCCTTCTACAAATTTCAATCCTATCAGGGTCCCTTTGGGGCGGGGGAGTTTAAATTTGACGAATCCAGTCCGGAATTGGGGATGGTAACCATGACGACCGGTCATCGACTGTGGCAAATACCTCCAGTTGGGGTAATTACTTGTGGGGTGGGGGGGGTAATTTTCGCTCCTTCCTCTGGCAGGGCCTACACGTGACTCCAGCCTCCACCCACACTTAAAGGCCCAAAACGTAGAGAGAGAGAGAGAGAGGGGCCTGGAGAGAGCAGGTGTGGGGACGGTTCCCTCTCCCCTCTCCCCCACCCCCAACCCAGCCCCCAGCCCCCAGCCCTGTAAGGGGAGGTTAGACCACTCCTCTCCCCCCTCCCACCAACCACGGTCGCCCCGGTAACAGAGTGTAAGGGACTGAACCCCTTTGGGGGCTGGGATGAGGCAGGGGGTAAACACTTCAACGGGGTGTGGGGGGAGGGTGGGGGCAACCTGTCGGAGCCCCCACCCCTCTCCATGCCTCAAAGGAAGGCCGGGTCATCATGGAGGAGGGGGATGAGGGCTGTGCGTGAGAGGTCGGGGAGACTGGGGGGAGGGGGGAGACTAGGGGCTGTGGGGGGAGGGGGAGAGACTGGAGGCAGGGGGGGGAGGGCAGAGACTGGGGCAGCGGGGGAGGGGAAGAGATGGAGGCTGTGGGGGGGGGGAGGGGGGAGAGACTGGAGGCTGTGGGGGAGGGGGAGAGACTGGAGGCTGTGGGGGGGAGGGGGGAGAGACTGGGGGCAGGGGGGAGGGGGGAGAGACTGGGGGCAGTGGGGGAGGGGGAGAGACTGGAGGCTGTGGGGGGGAGGGGGGGAGAGACTGGAGGCTGTGGGGGGAGGGGAGAGACTGAGGGCAGTGGGGGAGGGGGAGAGACTGGAGGCTGTGGGGGGAGGGGGAGAGACTGGAGGCTGTGGGGGGGAGGGGGGAGAGACTGGAGGCTGTGGGGGGGAGGGGGGAGAGACTGGAGGCTGTGGGGGGGAGGGGGAGAGACTGGGGGCAGGGGGGGAGGGGGGAGAGACTGGGGGCAGGGGGGAGGGGGAGAGACTGGAGGCTGTGGGGGAGGGGGAGAGACTGGAGGCTGTGGGGGGAGGGGAGAGACTGAGGGCAGTGGGGGAGGGGGAGAGACTGGGGGCTGTGGGGGAGGGGGGAGAGACTGGGGGCTGTGGGGGAGGGGGAGAGACTGGGGGCTGTGGGGGGGAGGGGGGAGAGACTGGGGGCTGTGGGGGGGAGGGGGGAGAGACTGGGGGCTGTGGGGGGGAGGGGGGAGAGACTGGGGGCTGTGGGGGAGGGGGGAGAGACTGGGGGCTGTGGGGGAGGGGGAGAGACTGGGGGCAGTGGGGGACGGGGAGAGACTGGGGGCAGTGGGGGAGGGGGAGAGACTGGGGGCAGTGGGGGGAGGGGGGGAGACTGGGGGCTGTGGTGGGAGGGGGAGAGACTGGGGGCTGTGGGGGGGGGGGGAGAGACTGGGGGCAGGGGGGGAGGGGGAGAGACTGGGGGCTGTGGGGGAGGGGGAGAGACTGGAGGCTGTGGGGGGGAGGGGGGAGAGACTGGGGGCAGGGGGGGGAGGGGGGAGAGACTGGGGGCTGTGGGGGGAGGGGGAGAGACTGGGGGCAGTGGGGGGGAGGGGGGGAGACTGGGGGCAGTGGGGGGGAGGGGGGGGAGAGACTGGAGGCTGTGGGGGGAGGGGGAGAGACTGGGGGCTGTGGGGGAGGGGGAGAGACTGGGGGCTGTGGGGGAGGGGGAGAGACTGGGGGCTGTGGGGGAGGGGGAGAGACTGGGGGCTGTGGGGGAGGGGGAGAGACTGGGGGCTGTGGGGGAGGGGGAGAGACTGGGGGCTGTGGGGGAGGGGGGAGAGACTGGGGGCTGTGGGGGACGGGGAGAGACTGGGGGCTGTGGGGGAGGGGGAGAGACTGGGGGCTGTGGGGGAGGGGGGAGAGACTGGGGGCAGTGGGGGAGGGGGAGAGACTGGAGGCAGTGGGGGAGGGGGAGAGACTGGGGGCTGTGGGGGAGGGGGAGAGACTGGGGGCAGTGGGGGAGGGGGAGAGACTGGGGGCAGTGGGGGAGGGGGAGAGACTGGGGGCAGTGGGGGGGAGGGGGAGAGACTGGAGGCAGGTGGGGGGGGGGGGGGAGAGACTGGGGGCTGTGGTGGGAGGGGGAGAGACTGGGGGCTGTGGGGGGAGGGGGAGAGACTGGGGGCTGTGGGGGGAGGGGGGAGAGACTGGGGGCAGGGGGGGGAGAGACTGGGGGCAGTGGGGGAGGGGGAGAGACTGGAGGCTGTGGGGGGAGGGGGAGAGACTGGGGGCAGTGGGGGGGAGGGGGGGAGACTGGGGGCAGTGGGGGGGAGGGGGAGAGACTGGAGGCTGTGGGGGGAGGGGGAGAGACTGGGGGCTGTGGGGGAGGGGGAGAGACTGGGGGCTGTGGGGGAGGGGAGAGACTGGGGGCAGTGGGGGGGAGGGGGGGAGACTGGGGGCTGTGGGGGAGGGGGAGAGACTGGGGGCAGTGGGGGGGAGGGGGGGAGACTGGGGGCTGTGGGGGAGGGGGAGAGACTGGGGGCAGTGGGGGAGGGGGGGGGGGGAGAGACTGGGGGCAGTGGTGGGAGGGGAGTAACTGGGGGCAGTGGGGGGGGGGGAGAGACTGGGGGCTGTGGGGGGAGGGGGAGAGACTGGGGGCTGTGGGGGGAGGGGGAGACTGGGGGCAGTGGTGGGAGGGGGAGAGACTGGGGGCTGTGGGGGAGGTGAATGGGGAAGGGAATACTGAGGGCTGAGAGACACATCCACCGTGACAGAACAGGCTAGAGGGGCTGAGCGGCCAGGGTGTCCTCCTGTTTCTCCGTCAGGAGGAGCCCGGGGGTGGGGGGGGGGGGGGGGGGGGAATGTTTTATTTCCAGTCCGGCTGTGCGTGCCGTGACAGCTTTTTATAAAAATATATATATTTGCCACATCAAAGGGGAGTGGTCCATGTGTTTGCAGCGAAGTCTCTGGTGGGGGTGGGGGGAGGGGGAGTGAAGTGGGGGGGAGGGGGGAGCGAGGTGGGGGGGAGGGGACAGAGTCTGGTTTGAATTAGACTTTGCGCCATGTGACTGACTCCCGCTCCCGAAAGCAGCGTCAACCCAATTGCCATCCGCCCCCA
Organism: Hemiscyllium ocellatum; assembly: GCF_020745735.1. NCBI lineage: Eukaryota > Metazoa > Chordata > Chondrichthyes > Orectolobiformes > Hemiscylliidae > Hemiscyllium > Hemiscyllium ocellatum. The sequence goes on from NC_083450.1 coordinate 6,520,603, forward strand.
CACCGTGACAGATTTAACCCTTCGCTGCCCCCCCCCCCCAACTCTCTCTCCCCGGGAAAGGAATGAGGGTGGGGGGATTGTTTCGCCCCAGGGAGGAAGTGGGATCCGGCCTACGTCAACAGAGCGAGCCTGGGTCTGACTTAGGGTGGGAGGGGGGAGGTTGGAGCGCCACGCGAAAATTCTGTGGGAGGGTCAGCACTGAGGGAGCGGGCGTGTCGGAGGGTCAGTGCTGAGGGAGTGGGTGCTGTGGGAGGGTCAGTGCTGAGGGAGTGGGTGCTGTGGGAGGGGGTGCTGTGGGAGGGTCAGTGCTGAGGGAGTGTCAGTGCTGAGGGAGTGGGCGCTGTGGGAGGGTCAGCGCTGAGGGAGTGGGTGCTGTGGGAGGGTCAGTGCTGAGGGAGTGGGCGCTGTGGGAGGGTCAGTGCTGAGGGAGTGGGCGCTGTGGGAGGGTCAGTGCTGAGGGAGTGGGCGCTGTGGGAGGGTCAGTGCTGAGGGAGTGGGCGCTGTGGGAGGGTCAGTGCTGAGGGAGTGGGCGCTGTGGGAGGGTCAGTGCTGAGGGAGTGGGCGCTGTGGGAGGGTCAGTGCTGAGGGAGTGGGCGCTGTGGGAGGGTCAGTGCTGAGGGAGTGGGTGCTGTGGGAGGGTCAGTGCTGAGGGAGCGGGTGCTGTGGGAGTGGGTGCTGTGGGAGGGTCAGTGCTGAGGGAGTGGGCGCTGTGGGAGGGTCAGTGCTGAGGGAGTGGGCGCTGTGGGAGGGTCAGTGCTGAGGGAGCGGGTGCTGTGGGAGGGTCAGTACCGACAGACACACAGAGTGTGAGGTAGAGAGACAGAGAGAGAGAGAGAGTCAAAGACACAGTCAGAGACAGTGTGTGTGTGAGAGAAAGAGACAGAGAGAGAGAGAGAGAGAGGAATAGAGGGATGAATGGAAGTCCGCCGGCTGGTATCTGACAGCGCTCTCTGGCAGAGTTCCTGGGATTTTTACACACACTCCGTCAGCTCTTTGAAGTGTTTTTGGCTTCACCTCAAAGGATCAACGCCGAGGAGGCGGGGGAGGGGGAGGGAGGCAGTGCCGAGGCGGGGTTGGGGGGGAGGGGAGGGGGAAGTCATTCCATGTGGCAACGCAATACCCTGGCTCTCTCCCTGGAAGTCTCCACTCTCTGACTGTGGACCAGGAGCTCGGAACAACACTGCACGCACTCCCAGAATCCCAACGGATCACACCCCTTCCCATTCACCCCCAGAATCCCAACGGATCACACCCCTTCCCATTCACTCCCAGAATCCCAACAGAACCTAACCCCTTCCCATTCCCTCCCACTGCACACAATCCTAATGGACCCAAACCCATTCCCATTCCCTCCCACTGTACACAATCCTAATGGACCCAAACCCCTTCCCATTCACTCCCACTGTACACAATCCTAATGGACCCAAACTCCTTCCCATTCCCTCCCACTGTACACAATCCCAATGGACACAAACCCCTTCCCATTCCCTCCCACTGTACACAATCCCAATGGACCCAAAACCCTTCCCATTCACTCCCACCGTACACAATCCCAATGGACCCAAACCCCTTCCCATTCACTCCCACCGCACACAATCCCAATGGACCCAAACCCCTTCCCATTCACTCCCACTGCACACAATCCCAATGGACACAAACCCCTTCCCATTCCCTCCCACTGCACACAATCCCAATGGACACAAACCCCTTCCCATTCCCTCCCACTGTACACAATCCTAATGGACCCAAACCCCTTCCCATTCCCTCCCACTGTACACAATCCCAATGGACACAAACCCCTTCCCATTCCCTCCCACTGTACACAATCCCAATGGACACAAACCCCTTCCCATTCCCTCCCACCGTACACAATCCAAATGGACCCAAACCCCTTCCCATTCCCTCCCACCGTACACAATCCCAATGGACCCAAACCCCTTCCCATTCACTCCCACCGCACACAATCCCAATGGACCCAAACCCCTTCCCATTCACTCCCACTGCACACAATCCCAATGGGCACAAACCCCTTCCCATTCCCTCCCACTGCACACAATCCCAATGGACACAAACCCCTTCCCATTCCCTCCCACTGTACACAATCCCAATGGACACAAACCCCTTCCCATTCCCTCCCACTGTACACAATCCAAATGGACCCAAACCCCTTCCCATTCCCTCCCACTGTACACAATCCCAATGGACACAAACCCCTTCCCATTCCCTCCCACTGTACACAATCCCAATGGATACAAACTCCTTCCCATTCACTCCCACTGCACACAATCCTAATGGACCCAAACCCCTTCCCATTCCCTCCCACTGTACACAATCCTAATGGACCCAAACCCCTTCCCATTCCCTCCCACTGTACACAATCCCAATGGACACAAACCCCTTCCCATTCCCTCCCACTGTACACAATCCAAATGGACCCAAACCCTTCCCATTCCCTCCCACTGTACACAATCCCAATGGATCCAAACCTTCCCATGCACTCCCACAATCTCAATGGATCACAGCCCTTCTAATTCCCTCTGTGTAAACTCTTGACCCGAACACATTCGTTCTGACAGAGCTCCAGTCCGAACCACAAAAACACGGCACTCCTCACTGCACCACGTGACCCTCACTCAGGCAATGGAGAGCAAGCCTGTCACTTAGGCCCCGATCTGCCTTGCTGAACATGGAGCACAGTGGGCAAGCAAGTGGTTCATTTTCAGTGATGCCTGGGATCTCTTAGCACACGACCAGCGCCTTGAGGAAGGGGGCACCATGGGATTGCACCATTTTGGGTCGCGATGAACCAACCCAGAGGTTGTCCACATTTGACAAATTCCCCTTGACCTGTGACCTCACCTCCAGGGCAACAAAGAGCATGGAGTCATGCGTAGGCCCAGTTCTTTAGATTAGATTAGACTTACAGTGTGGAAACAGGCCCTTCGGCCCAACAAGTCCACACCGACCCGCCGAAGCGCAACCCACCCATACCCCTAACACTACGGGCAATTTTAGCTTGGCCAATTCACCTGACCCGCACATCTTTGGACTGTGGGAGGAACCGGAGCACCCGGAGGAAACCCACGCAGACACGGGGAGAACGTGCAAACTCCACACAGTCAGTAGCCTGAGTCGGGAATTGAACCCGGGTCTACAGGCGCTGTGAGGCAGCAATGCTAACCACTGTGCCACTGTGACGGCAGATTTCCTTCCCCCATTATTGACTGCCACACACAGATCCGCGCACGCACACACACACACACACACACACACACACCACACACACACACACACACACACACACACAGCGCCAGGGACCCGGGTTCGATTCCCTCCACAGGGGCGACTGTCTGTGTGGAGTTTGCACATTCTTCCCTCCAGTGTCTGCGTGGGTTTCCTCCGGGTGCTCCGGTTTCCTCCCACAGTCCAAAGATATGCAGGTTAGGGTGGATTGGCCATGCTAAATTGTCCCATAGTGTCCAGGGATGTGCAGGTTAGGGTGGATTGGCCATGCTAAATTGTCCCATAGTGCCCCAGGGATGTGCAGGTTAGGGTGGGTTGGCCATGCTAAATTGTCCCATAGAGTTAGGTGCATTAGTCAGAGGGAAATGGGTCTGGGTGGGTGACTCCTTGGAGGGTCAGTGTGGACTGGTTGGGCCGAAGGGCCTGTTTCCACACTGCAGGGAACCTAATCTAATAATGTCCAACAAGTGACAGGTATACATTACTGAACGTACCTCCCCCTCGCTCCCCCCGTCAGGGTTCAGAGTGGGACAGTCACTGGATTTGTAAGTCACAGAAGCTAACACGATGGAGAGAGATGGGTTCAAATCCCACCGCGACATCTGGGTGGGATTCCAATCCAATGGACGCAATCTAGAGCAGGTCTCGGAGTTAGTGTCCGCATGCGATTGGGAATAAACTGAACACTCCCCCCTATAGTGGGGGGGGTAAAGAAGGGGTGTGTGTGTGTGTTGGGGAGGGAGGAAGTCTCCACCTAACCCTAGACCTGGGCCTCCACCTGACCCCTGACCCCAGACGATGTCCACGTATGCTGGGGGAAAGGGTGTTTTTTTTCCCTCGTTTGGAGTTGGGGGAGGGGGTTGCCGTTTTGTGGGATCTTGCTGTGCCCAGATTTTAATGGCACACCAAACAGATGGACCCCATCTCGCGAGCTGGCTGTGGCGTGGAGGGATGGGGGGGGGGGGGGGGGGTGGAGTGTAGGAGGAGGAAGAGAGAGAGAGGGGGGAGTGTGGGAGGGAAAGAGAGAGAAAGAGAGTGGATGTGTGGGAGGAGGAGAGAGGGGGAGGAGTGTGAGAGGAGGAGGGGGGGGAAAGTGTGGGAGGAGGACAGACAGAGGGAGGAGTGTGGAAGGTGGACGGGGGGGGGGGGGGGAGTGTAGGAGGAAGGAAGAGAGAGGGGGGAGTATGGGAGGAGGAGAGAGAGGGAGAGTGAGGGGGGAGTGTGGGAGGAGGAGAGAGAGAGAAAGAGAGCGGGTGGGGAATATGGGAGGGGGAGGGGGAGTGTGGGAGTAGGAGACGGGGGGGGAGTGTGGGAGGTTGAGGAGGAGTGTGGGAGGGGAGAGAGAGAGAGAGAATGTGGGGTGAGTGTGGGAGGGAGAGAGAGAGAGAGAAAGGGGGAGTGTGGGAGGGAGAGAGAGAGGGGTGAGTGTAGGAGGGGGAGAGAGAGAGAGAGAGAATGTGGGGTGAGTGTGGGAGGGAGAGAGAGAGAGAGAGAAAGGGGGGAGTGTGGGAGGGAGAGAGAGGGGTGAGTGTAGGAGGGGGAGAGAGAGAGAGAGAGAATGTGGGGTGAGTGTGGGAGGGAGAGAGAGAGAGAGAGAAAGGGGGAGTGTGGGAGGGAGAGAGAGGGGTGAGTGTAGGAGGGGGAGAGAGAGAGAGGTAGTGTGGGAGGTGGAGAGAGAAGGTCGTGAGTGTGGGAGGGAGGGAGAGAAAGGGGGGGGAGTGTGGGAGAGAGAGAGAGGGGGGGAATGTGGGAGGTGGAGAGAGAGAGAGAGAGAGGGGGTGGGAGTGTGGGAGGGAGAGGGGTGAGTGTGGGAGGGAGAGAGAGAGAGAGAGAGAGGAGAAGTGTGGGGGTGGGAGTGAGAGAGAGAGAGAGAGAGAGGGGGGCGAGTGCGGAGGAGAGAGAGGGGGTGTGTATGGGAGGGAGGGAGGGAGGGATAGAGAGGGGAGGAGTGTGGGAGGGGGACAGCGAGAGAGAGTGGGAGGATTATGGGAGGGAGAGAGAGAGAGAGAGAGAGAGGGGGGGGGATGTGGGGGAGGGGGAGGAGTGTGGGAGAGACAGAGAGAGAGAGAAAGAGAGAGGGGGAGAGAGCGAGAGGGGGATAGTGGGGGAGAGAGAGAGAGGAGAGGGGGAGAGAGAGAGAGAGAGAGGGAGTGTGGGAGGGAGAGAGAGAGAGAGAAAGAGAGAGGGGGAGAGAGCGAGAGGGGGATAGTGGGGGAGAGAGAGAGAGGAGAGGGGGAGGAGAGAGAGAGAGAGGGTGGGAGTGTGGGAGAGAGAGAGAGCGGAGAGTGTGGGAGGGAGGGGGGGGAGTGTGGGACATAGAGAGAAGGGGGAGAGAGTGTGGGAGAGATAGAGAGAGAGAAGGAGGGGGAGTGTGGGGGAGAGAGAGGGGGGAGAGTGGGAGGGAGAGAAAGAGAGAGGGGGGAGTATGGGATGGAGACAGAGAGATGGGGGGAGTGTGGGTGG
>NC_083450.1:6531308-6533808 GCF_020745735.1 Hemiscyllium ocellatum
CACACACACACACAGATCCACACACACACACACACACAGATCCACACACATAGATCTGCACACACACACACACAGATCCGCACACACAGATCCACACACACACACACACACACAGATCCGCACACACAGATCCGCACACGCACAGATCCGCACACGCACAGATCCGCACACGCACAGATCCGCACACACACAGATCCGCGCACACACACAGATCCGCGCACACGCACAGATCCGCACACGCATAGATCCGCACACGCATAGATCCGCACACACACACAGATACACACACACACACACACACAGATATACACACACACATAGATCCCCCCACACACACAGATCCCCCCCCACACAGATCCCCCCCCACACACACACACAGATACACACACACAGATCCACACACACACACAGATCCCCCCACACACACACACACACACAGATCCACACGCACACACAGATCCACACGCACACACAGATCCACACGCACGCACAGATCCACACACACACAGATACACACACACAGATCCGCACACGCATAGATCCGCACACGCACACACAGATACACACACACAGATCCCCACACACACGCAGATCCCCACACACACGCAGATCCACACACACGCAGATACACACACACAGATCCGCACACGCATAGATCCGCACACGCACACACAGATACACACACACACACACACACACAGATCCACACACACACACACACACAGATCCACACACACACATAGATCCCCCCCACACACACACACACACAGATACAAACACACACAGATCCCCACACACACACACAGATCCATACACACACAGATATACACACACACATAGATCCCCCCCACACACAGTTCCCCCCCACACACACACAGATCCGCACACACAGATCCCCCCCCACACACACACACAGATCCCCACGCACACACACAGATCCCCACACACACACACACACACAGATCCCCACACACACACACACAGATACACACACACACACAGATCCCCACACACACACAGACCGATCCACACATACAGATCCACACACACACACACAGATCCACACACACAGAGATACACACACACACACACAGATCCCCACACACACACACACACACACAGACCGATCCACACACACCGATCCACACATACAGATCCACACACACACACACACAGATCCACACACACAGAGATACACACACACACACACACACAGATCCCCACACACACACAGATCCACACACACGCACACAGATCCACACACACACAGATACACACATACAGATCCGCACACGCATAGATCCGCACACGCACACACAGATACACACACACAGATCCACACACACACACACACACAGATCCACACACACACATAGATCCCCCCCACACACACACAGATCCCCACACACACACACACAGATCCATACACACACAGATATACACACACACATAGATCCCCCCCACACACAGATCCCCCCCACACACACACACACAGATCCCCACACACACACACACACAGATCCACACACACAGATCCACACACACACACACACACACACAGATCCACACACACACACACACACACACACACAGATCCCCACACACACACACACAGATCCACACACACAGATCCCCACACACACACACACAGATCCACACACACAGATCCCCACACACACACACACACAGATCCACACACACACACACAGATCCACACACACACACACAGATCCACACACACAGATCCACACACACACACACACACAGATCCACACACACAGATCCACACACACACACACACACACAGATCCACACACACACACACAGATCCACACACACACACACACACACACAGATCCACACACACAGATCCACACACACACACACAGATCCACACACACACACAGATCCACACACACACACACACAGATCCACACACACACAGACACAGATCCACACACACACAGACACAGATCCACACACACACACACACACACACACAGATCCACACACACACAGATCCACACACACACACACAGATCCACACACACACACACACAGATCCACACACACACACACAGATCCACACACACACACACAGATCCACACACACACACACACACACAGATCCACACACACACACACAGATCCACACACACAGATCCCCACACACACACACACACACAGATCCACACACACACACACAGATCCACACACACAGATCCACACACACACACACAGATCCACACACACACACACAGATCCACACACACAGATCCACACACACACACACACAGATCCACACACACACACAGATCCACACACACACACAGACACAGATCCACACACACACACAGACACAGATCCACACACACACAGACACAGATCCACACACACACACACAGATCCACACACACACACACAGATCCACACACACACAGACACAGATCCACACACACACAGACACAGATCCACACACACACACACACACAGATCCACA
>NC_083450.1:6541308-6543808 GCF_020745735.1 Hemiscyllium ocellatum
CACACACACAGATCCACACACACACACTCACACACACAGATCCACACACACATACACAGATCCACACACACACACAGATCCACACACACACACACACCGATCCACACACTCACACACACAGATCCACACACTCACACACACAGATCCACACACACAGAGATACACACACACACACAGATCCCCACACACACACACACACAGATCCCCACACACATACACACACACAGACACACACACATAGATCCCCACACACACACACAGATCCCCACATACACACACACACATCCCCACACACACAGATCCCCACACACACACACACAGATCCCCACACACACACACAGACACACACACATAGATCCCCACACACACACACACAGATCCCCACATACACACACACACATCCCCACACACACAGACACACACACACACAGATCCCCACACACACACACAGATACCCACACACACACAGATACCCACACACACACACAGATACACACACACACACAGATACACACACACACAGATCCCCACACACACACACAGATCCCCACACACACACACACACAGATACCCACACACACACACAGATCCCCACACACACACACACACAGATACCCACACACACACACAGATCCCCACACACACACACACACAGATACCCACACACACACAGATACCCACACACACACACACAGATACACACACACACACACAGATACACACACACACAGATACACACACACACACACACAGATACACACACACACACACAGATACACACACACACAGATACACACACACATCGATACACACACACATCCCCACATACACACACAGATCCACACACAGATCCACACCACAAACACACACACACACACAGATGCACACACACAGATCCCCCCCACACACACAGATGCACACACACACACACACACAGATGCACACACACAGATCCCCCCACACACACACACACAGATGCACACACACACAGATCCCCCCACACACACACACACAGATGCACACACACACAGATCCCCCCCCCACACACACACAGATACACACACACACACACAGATACACACACACACAGATACACACACACACACACACAGATACACACACACACACACAGATACACACACACACACACAGATACACACACACATCGATACACACACACATCCCCACATACACACACAGATCCACACACAGATCCACACCACAAACACACACACACACACAGATGCACACACACAGATCCCCCCCCACACACACAGATGCACACACACACACACACACAGATGCACACACACAGATCCCCCCACACACACACACAGATGCACACACACACAGATCCCCCCACACACACACACACAGATGCACACACACACAGATCCCCCCCCACACACACACACACAGATGCACACACACACAGATCCCCCCCCACACACACACACAGATGCACACACACACAGATCCCCCCCCACACACACACACAGATGCACACACACACACAGATCCCCCACACACACACACACACAGATCCCCACATACACACACACACACACACAGATCCCCACATACACACCCACAGATACACACACACATATCCCCCCACACACACACAGATACACACACATAAATCCACACACACACAGATCCACACACACACACATCCACCCCCCCCTCCACACACACACACACACACACACACATCCCCCCCCCCCCCCCCCACCCCACACACACCCTAAAATTGCTTTGTTTCTTCAATGAAGTGTTAACCTGCAGCATTTCCAGGCGAGTGTGGATTTGGGGGGAGGGCGAGTTGGTGTGTGTTTTGTTTGGGAAAAGTTTTGAGGGAGGTGTGGGTGGGGAGGGGGGGGGGAGGGATATAGAAACTTGAATTCAAAACTTTTCGAAGGTGAGAGGGCGAAGAACAAACTTTCCCCCCCCCCCAAACAAAACACGACCCCTTTGTTCGCTGCTGGCGACAGAACTGTGTGCTAACCAGAAACTCAGCAGGAATTGAAGTTGCATTTGGCACTTTCACTCCCTCAATCTGTCGACAGACTTTGCAAAAAAAAAACCCCCAGCAGTTGAAGAAAAAGTAAGATTTTTCAATAAAGTCCTAGCATCACAACAAGTTCCTCCAGCAACTCAGTGAACCGAAGGGGAAAGGAAAGTCTTTGAAGCAACGTCCACACACACACACACACACACACAAAGACTCGCCAACACAAAACCCCAGAGGACTTGGAGAATAAATCTCTTGAAATACTTACAGCTTTGCCATTGTAAAGGTACATCAAAGCGTTATTTCCCACTCCACTGACTGGGTATGTGCAGTACATGGCTGTGTGTGTGTTTTTTTTTGCAACAGGATTCCCTTCCAACTTGTGTTAAATCCCTCGTAGATAAAAGCGAGAGAGAGAGAGAGATTACCAGAGAGACTTGCTTCCGTTCAAGGCTAATTAGTGTATGACAAAATCCCTCAGACCAC